>NC_133623.1:3811063-4073563 GCF_048593235.1 Sminthopsis crassicaudata | reverse complement strand
GTGCACTTGATATAAAGTGAGCTCCCCAGTCCTGAAGTTTTTGGGCAAAGACTGGCTCCCTCTCTGGGGGAGGTGCCAGAGACCCCAGATCCCAGGGAAACCGGGCCCTGAGGGGAGATGTGCAGCTTCAGTTCCCTGAGAGTCTGCTTGGCTTAGCTCGGGGGCCTGAGGGAAGAGGCCAGCCAGTGTTCATCGGAGGCGCCCTGCTCCGCCGAGTGACTGGGAACAGCTTTGCCATGAGCTCTGAGACGCTGGGCCAAGGGCTTGGTAGGGGCCCACCCTCTGACCTGTGTGCCATTGTACTTGGGGTGCAGCACCAGTCTTTGGTCCCCTCCTGGGGATCAGAGAAGGCTTTGCCCCTTCTGGCAGGAAGGTTGCCATGTGCTTTAAAGCCCTCCCCCACTTTGGCTACATCTTCACCAAGGGGACACTCACCCAGTCATTTCCCAGCCTCCCTCAGGGGCTTTTCCTCACTCCAGCTTCTTGAAGAGGGGAGAGTTTTGGACAGGGCCTCCGGGTCTCATGGGATAGCGTCCTTCGCCTCCCTTTCCCTTCTCCCTTCCTCCCTCTCTGGCTGCTGCCAGTATTGGTGCCCTAGGCTGGTAGCTCCTTCTGGATTTGGAGTCGCCGGTCCTCTGCTGACAGACAGTCCTGGAGGAGGGGAGCAGCAGGGAGCTTTCCTGCTCCCCAGGCCTCCCTTTCCAGTCCCCCTGGGGATTGTGGGAACATTGAGAACCCTAACTGCCAGTGAGACAGCGGTCCAAGAACTACAAAGTGTGCAGCCTGGGCCGGCCCGGCAGGGTGGTGGAGCCCCACGGTGGCCCTTTGAGACAGGGGACGCCACCTTTGCAAGCCAGCAGAGATGCTGGCCTCCCACTACCAGGCTGCTTTCTATACAGTGGCCCATTTGCTCCTGAGCAGCAAGTATTCTTCCCATGGCCATTTTAGAGAAGGAAACCGTCTCTCAGAGCAGCCAGGTGACTTAGCCGAGGTCACACGGCCAAAAAGCAGCCATGCTGGAGGATAGCTTAGCTAAAAACAAAGCCTCCGCCATTCCCCAGCAGACAGGTCAGAACCGCGACCCATTCTCCCTGTGTGGTCCAGCCTCCGGGAGAGCATTTGAACCTGCAGCAGAACAGAATTTCTTGGGAGAAGCAAACTTAGATGAAAGGATAAAGTTGAAGGCGAGGGGAGGGGAAGCTGGGGATCCTTTCCAGTCCCACCCCGTACTTCTTTCTTGGGACAGCGGTCTAGAGAAACCCAGGACTGAGGCCTTCCTCCCCCAGATGCCCCAGAAGCCTGTGGGAACAATCAGAGGCCCTTCCAACTCTCTCCTGAGGGGTCTGTCAGTTTCTGCCTCATCCCGGAGCTCCCTTCAAATTCTCTCCAGCATTTCCTTAGGAACAGCTGGAGTTCTGAGTCTGGCACTGATGCGCTGACAGACTGCTGGATGTCCTTTGTACCAGGCTGCTGGGAAAGGAATATCCAGCTGTTTCCAGCTGCAGTCTTCCCTGCCTGCCCCGGCCTTCTCTGGCATTCAGGATTACCAAAACGAGCAAGGCCTTGGTCAAAATGGCTTCTGCATCAATGTCTCTCCATCTCTCTGTGGGTCTCTGTGGGTCTCTCTCCGTCTCCGCGACTGTCACCAGTCTCAGCTGTTCCTTACTGCTTTCGCCCTGGCGGCAGAAACTCCTGAGATCATGAACCTCTTAGAATCTTTGTCCAGGGACTCAAGTAAGCCAAAGGTAGAAGGCCGTGGGGATGCCGTGGAGAGGTGTAAGCCTGGCCCGCCTCAAGTGGCCAGGATGGTATATGGGGAAGCCAGTGTGATCAAAACCAGAACTAGGCAAAAAAAGATGGGGCTTTGGCCCAGGAGGCGTTGCTGGCAATGAAGATATTCCTTTAGTGGGTAGAAGTGGCAGATCTTAACAGCAGGTTGGCAAAGATGATTATTTAAATTGGGAAACGACCACGCCGTGCCCTTCCCTCTCTCTCTCTCTTCCCTCCCCCAGCCAGATACCAAGGAAGCTCCACCCCAGCCAGGCCCCCACCCAGCTCCCTGCTCCCTCTCTCCCTTGGCAGCTGAATTTGTGTTCCAGGTGCCATTCTGGCCAATTAGGACTCCGTCCCGGTGGCCACACTGTTTTATGTGGCAAAATCTTAGCATCGGCCTTAAGTCAAGATGCCCCTGGAACATTAGCGTTGTCTTAGTAACAGACTCCATATAACATCTACCGATAAGATCTCGAGCTGTTAGGATCCTCAGATCCAAACCCCTCCTCTTCAAAGAAGAAAGGGAATAAAGGCCCAGGCGAGGCAGCTGGTAAATCAAGCTAGGACTTGAACCCGAGCCCTGGACTCCAGCACCCTTTGCCAGCCCCATTTTCCTCCAAGATGCAAAGTCTCGGTGTTGCCGACTGGATAAAGCAGGAACTCCCCTCCTTGGGGCCCTTCCCCCAAAACCTTCTCTTGTGCGTCCCCTCTGGGCGGCCCCTTCCCACCTTTCTCACTTTAGCAGCCATCACTCACACGCACCAATGCTATGGATGGGGTGTCAAACTGGGCCTTCTCACTGCCCTAGCGTCACGGGCAGCTCTACTCTGCTCTCACTTGGATGGTCCCTCATGTGTAAACAGCTCCCCTGCCCCACTTCCCCTCTCCCCTTTCAAGATTCAGCTCAAGTGCCAGCCTCTGCACCAAGTATTTCCTGATCCTCCAGCTGTGAGGAGCTCCCTGTCCCCTCTTATGCCAATTTCTATCAGGTCTACATTGGTATAGGTTGTCTCCCCCTCCCCATATTGTAATCTCGAGGGTGAAAGCTGTTTTCCTTTTGTACCTATATCCCCAACACCAAGAACAGGGTCTAGTATACAGTAGGTGCCTAATAAATACTCGATGAGAAGTTTGTCGATTGCTCTCATCACTGTCTCTTCATCTCTGCCAATTTCTTTATGTTCATCCAGGGATGATCTGTACTTAACAAGCTAGGGGAGAAATGATCCAAAGAAAACCCATTTATTAGTAGGACGATCAAGGCACTGAGGGGCTAGGATTCCTCGCCGTGTCTGATGGGTCTTAAAATCTGATTGCTCAGAGTCAGAAGGCTTGAGTTAGAGTTTGGGTCCTGATTACTAACTAGGTGACCATAAATGAGCCACTTTGTAATCTCAGTGAGCTTCAGTTTCTTCTTCGGTGAAAATGGGAAGATGGTCATAGCTGCCTTGCCCATAGAGCGGCCTGGGAGGGAACTCGGAACACCTCTTTTTAGGGAGGATGAGAGGAGAAAGGGCTGGGCCACAGGACAGTGCTGCAGAATTGGGAGCTGCTCTTTATTTGGCCCATAATCCCTAGTTTCTGAAAGCGTGGCAGTTCTGAGCGTCTGAAGGATGAGATCAAATCTGCTCCCAGCTGCTGTCTACCACTGAGGGGAGAGGGGAGCAGCAGCAAAAGCGGAGACTTTCTGTGCAAAATGGAGTCTCCTACTGGGTCCCCAGCCGGGCCCCGTTGGGCTAATGGAGCTCTCTGCGCTAATTTCCATCAAACGAGAGGCCATGTGGCCGAGCCTAGAGAACAGTTCGGTGGGATTCAGGAGGCTCCGCTCTTCCAAGACATTAACTCTCTGTGGGACTTCAGTTAAGTCTCTTCTCTCGCCCCTCTTCTACCAAACGAAGGGGTTGAACTGGCTGGCCTCTCAGGATGTCCTCTGGAACTACAATTTGGGGCCCCTCTAACCCACCCTTCCTCCCTTTCTCCTTTCTTTCCTTCCTTCCTGCCTTTCTCCCTCTCTCCCTTCCTCCCTTCCTTCCTTCTTCCCTTTCTTTTTTTCTGCCTTCCTTCTTCTTTTCTTCTTTCTTTCCTTCTTTCATTTCTTCTTTCTTCCTTCCTTTTCTTCCTTCATTTCTTTCTTTGTTTCTTCTTCCTTCCTTTTCTTCTTCTTTATTTCCTTCCTTCTTTCTTTATTTCACTCCTTCACTTCTTTTGTCCTTCTTTCTTCTCTTCATTTCTTCTTTCTTCCCTTCCTTCCTTTTCTTTCCTTCTTTTCTTTTCTTTCCTTCCTTCATTTCTTCTTTCTTTCCTTCCTTCATTTCTTCTTCCTTCTTTTCTTCTTTCTTTCTTTTTTCCCTTTACTTCTTCTTTCTTCCCTTCCTTCCTTCCTTTTCTTTCTTTCTTCCTTCTCTTCTTTTCCTTCATTTCTTCTTTCTTCCCTCCCTTCCTTCTTTCTTCTTTCTTTCTTATCTTCCTGAGTTTAAATATGGCCTCAGGTATCAGGTGTCTCTAGGCAAGTAATTTAACCCTGCTTACCTCAGTTTCCTCATCTGTAAAATAAGCTGGAGAAGAAAATGGCAAACCACTCCAGTATCTCTGTCAAGAAAACCCCAGGCGGAATCACAGAGATTTGGTCATGACTAAAAAACAACTGAACAACAACAATTAAATACTTATTCTAGTCAATAACTCTTTCCTCTGTATTCCAGTCCTCCTCTTCCTTTTCAGCTCAGGTGCCATCTTTTCCTTAAAGTCTCTAATTTCCCCCAGCCCAACACAATCTGTCTTGTGGTCTAGAACAAGGCTTCTTAAACTTTTTCCACTCATGGCCTTTTTGCCTAAAATTTTTTTACATGACCCCCGATATATAGATATATAAAATAATAGGAGAATCAAATATTTACTGATAATAAATCATAATTTTGTAGCCCACACATTCAGTTACAAAACCCCCTATGGGATTGTGAACCACTGTTTAAGAAGCTGGGTCTAGAACAGCAGTTTCCTTTTTTTTTTTTTTTTCTTTTTTTTTTTTTTTTATTCATTTTTCCAAATTATCCCCTCCCTCCCTCCACTCCCTCCCCCCGATGACAGGTAATCCCATACATTTTACATGTAGAACAGCAGTTTCCAAACGTTTCTTTTTTTTTCATTTTTTTTTTATGCTAAGGTAATTGAGGTTAAGTGACTTGCCCAGGGTCACACAGCTAGGAAGTGTTAAGTGTCTGAGATCAGATTTGAACTCGGGTCCTCCTGGCTGTTCCCAAACTTTGCCATAGTGATAGGACCTTTCAATTAAAAAAAATCTTTGATAGACTCCTTGTAGTAAAATGCCTATTAACAAATACCATGAAGTTCATTTTAAAAACAAACAAACAACACACTTGAAGCGTGTCAGGGTCCCTTGTAGCACATTTTAGAAAACACTGGTTTAGAGAAATCTTCCCCAGAGAATCCCTGGGAATGTTCATACAGTCTCCTACCAAAGATTTTCAAAGGTGGAGAACTCGCCGCCTCCGGAGCCCTCCCAATTCATTTTTGAATAGCCTTTATTGTTAGGAAATTTTCCTCTACTTTGAGGCAAAATCTGTCTGTGTGACAGTTTCATCTAAGCTTTAGCTCCTGAACTAGACAGTGAACTCTTACTTCTGTGAGCTCATCTTCCACAACACCTAATATGGGGCTGGGCATAGTAGTACTGTTCAATAAATACCTATCGATAGATTGATGTGTGATGGTTCACAACCAGCCTGGAACAACAGAAGACTTCCTTTTTCTTTGGGAATAGATCAGCATTCATTCATTCATTGGCCCATTCATTTGTTCATTCACTCATTCATCCATTGACAGGGAATTTCACTGTTGGAAGGTACTCAAGTGTTTACCACCTAATCTATTAGAAACATGCCCCAATGACATCCCTGACAAGAGGTCATCCAGCTTCCAGTGCTGAAGAACTTGGAATTAGGGCTCTACTTCTCTCTAATTCTGCCTTACAGGGCCGTCCATTTCATAATTGGAACAAGTCCGTGATTCCTCCTTTTCCCAATTATTTTACAATTTGTTTCTATTTAGATTAATGATCCAATTAGAATTTATTGTGGTATGTGAGATGAAGTATGACTCCCAAGCCATTTCTTGCCATCTAACCATCCAGTATTCCTCAAGGTTGGGTTTTTTTTTTTTATGAAATCAAATTATAATTTCATTCTCCTTGTTGCTCGAATGCTGACTTTTTCTATACATTGGTATTGTTTCTGCATTTTCTCTTCTGCTCCATTGATCTCTGTCACTCTTATTTTTCAAGTGCAGGACAGTGTACTTGCATTTATGATGATGATTTGATATTCATTTAGAAAGCTGGCAGTGCTGGTTTCCTTTTTATAATGATTACTATTTTTACTGGTTGACTTTTCCATGCAAATTTGGATTGTATCTTGTTAAATCTTTCGTTATCCTTAGATTAAAATTGGTTTCTCAGTAAATGAATTTGGGAATTGCTGACCTTTTGATTGTATTTGCTTAACTTAACCATGAACCAAGGGAGCCCTCCCATTTACTTAGTTTTGTCTAGTTATCTGTAAACATTATTCTGAGGTAATCTTGGAGGCCTTAAGAGGTTAGTGCCCAAATATTTGTTGGATTCTTTTCATTATAGTAAGAGAATCGATTTTAAATTGAAGAGACCTTAAAGGTCAACTTGTCCAACTCCTATATAGCTGCATTTTATAGTTGAGAAAGGAAGGGCCTACAACTTAAAGTCCATCAGGGTGGAAGTAGCAACTTGGAATTCGAACCCGGCTCCTCTGAACTCTTTCCACTGTGTCACCTGCTTCTCCTAAGTAGTTTCCCTTTATTCTTGAAATGAAAAGGATTTGGGGTATATCTTATGACCTTTCACCATGGGATACCTTTGTTATTTTGGGTTGACCCTTGAGTGGTAAGAGTGGATGGGTCTGGTTTTTTGTAACTGGTTTTAATCGCAATGTTGCTCTGTTCTATTAACATAATTTTCTTTTTAATCATATTAGGGAAGGACACCTCTAAGATTTGCAGGTCTTGTTCTGAGCATAAATGAGTGTTCTCTTTTTGAAAGGCTTTCTTTGCACCCAAAGATAAAATTGTGTCACCTCATTTTTCTCTCATTGATGTGATTTATGATATTGATTATTTTCCCAGAATTCTCCTCTCCTTTCATGTCAGTTAGAATGCCTACTTGTTGTTGTGAAGGGCGATGTGGGGCTTAGTTGCTGGATTCTATTTGCAAAATTGTAGGTGCTATTTAGGTATCTGATATTCGCTAACCGAATCGGTGGTTTCCCTGGCTGAGACTTTAGCTGTTTTGTTATTATTGTTGTTTTGTTTCATTTTCCTGCTCTTGGGCTTTGTGTGCTTTGGGGAGCTGGGCAGGATCTTTCAAAGCTCCATAAGATTCACTCATGCAACAAACTTCCTTTGCTCGACAACTCTCGGATGGCCTTATCTGCTTTTGCCTCCTGAGATCTGGCCTGTAGCTCATCCCCTTTCCGTTTTCTTGGGTATTTGATCCTTTTGGAGATAGTCACCTGTTCCTATGAGCGTTCAATTTCTCAGCATGGAGTTGTGCATGCTCATCTTGGGTCGCCTTTAGGATTTCTGAGGCCCTTGTGAGCTCCCTTTTCTAATTTCCCACCCTAATGACTGAGGATCCCTTGCTTCTGTTTTAAGTCAGATGTTGCTGATAAACTTTTGAAAAGAACCCACCTAGCCCTTGAATTTATAATTTCTCACTGAGTGGTTTTCAGGACAATTGAAAAGCACAAAGGATCATGGTCCGTCTTTCTTTCTTTCTTTCTTTCTTTCTTTCTTTCTTTCTTTCTTTCTTTCTTTCTTTCTTTCTTTCTTTCTTTCTTTCTTTCTTTCTTTCTTTCTTTCTTTCTTTCTTTCTTTCTTTCTTTCTTTCTTTCTTTCTTTCTTTCTTTCTTTCTTTCTTTTTTTTTTTTTTAAGTTAGTTCAAGGCAAGAGCTGTTTTGTATTGTAAGCAGAGCAATCTGACCAGAGGCCAGAGATCCTACAGGGGAGACATGGAAAGGAGATGTGAAAGGCAGACCAGGCTAACTCACGGAGAACTTGGGATACTGCGCTAGGGACTTTGGGACTTATCCCGGAGCCAATGAGCAGTCTCTGAGGCTCCTGAGCAGAAATGTGACATAGTCAGAGATTTGATTTTAGGAAAGTTCCTCTGAAGTTGAGAGGCCACAGGGGAGAGGGGCAGGCAGGGGATTCTGGGCTCAAGTTCAAACTCTGGAACATATTTGTTCTGTGACCTTGGCCATGTCCCTTAGCCTTTCGATGACTGCACGCAGCTCAGAGTCTAAATCTTAGGGTACAGATAAGTTGCCCCATCTGGCAGCAGCAGAGGTAGTTTCTACAGCAGGAGGTCCAATGAAATAATTTGTATGGCAACAACAACGACAAACTAGGGTCCATTACTATTTGGCATGAATACAAAGAGCTATAACTAAGAGGTGAGTGTGACGTGGTAGAAAGAACATGAGCTGTGGGATGGCATGATGGGACTGGAGATTAGAGCTGGAAGGGGCTTTAGAGATTATTCTACAGAAGGGGAAACTGAGGCCTAGAGAGTTAAAGCCAATTACCCAGGGTCAGAGAGGGAGTGAGGAGAGAGGACAGGCTTAAACTCCGGCCTCTCGGTGCCTCTTGCGATCCCAGCTTCTTTGTCTGTTTGGTGGAGCTTGTGATGCTTGTTCTCAAACCGGCTCCCTGCCAGGGGTGTTAGGAGGAAGGCACTTGGTGAACCTTCAGGCCCTAGGCAAACTCGAGCCCTTCTTGTAACCGAGGCCTGCACTAAGGAAAGAGGGGGGGAAGTGGGCAGCATGCCCTGCTCTGGGCAGGAAGCTTGCAATGAAATCATCTGAGCAGGACGGCCAAAAACTGTGTGAAGTTGAGGTCCTGGCACTGAGTTTATCCAGTCCCCAGCCTGGGTCCCGTCCAGCCCTGGACCCCGGGCAGCATCATCCACCCTAGCTGTCCACATCCTGGCCCCAACTCCGAGCCTTCTCCATTTGTGGCAGCACCTGGGTATGTTTATTTTTGCCTGTGGCCTCAAGGAGTGGGGCCTGCTGCGCCTCCTGCTCCTGTGGCCAGGCCCAGCTGGGCCCTGTTCTGGTGAAACCTTGAGAGGCCCATGGGCAACCCCATTATTTCCTCACATTCCTGGGCATAGGGCCCAATATGGTGGCCAGGAGGCCAAACACTTAACAAATATTTACGAAAACCTCACAATAGAGTCAGGCTTTTATGAGCCTTCTTTTCCCCTTGGGCAGATGGAAGTTTGGGGGGGGGGGTCAACATGAGGAGCCACAGGCTCAGAGAGCTTTGTGAGTGAATCCTGATCCGAAATGAATAAAGCTCAAAAGAAGTTCCTGTTCAAGCCAGCCTCCTCTGCTGTGGACTTCAACCAGACTCCTCCCTTCCCCCCTTTCCTCCTTTCTCCCATCCCTTGGACCCAGCGCTCCCTTACAACTGTCAACCTTGGCTGGCACTTTCTGGGGCCATCCCGCAGATACATCTTGCCATCTCACTCATCATCCTCATCCATCTCACCCCCTATTAGGATCTAAGCCCCTGGAGGATAGCAACAACCAAACTTTTTTCTTTCCCATAACCAGTAGATGCCTAATAATTGTTTCTAGTAGGTTTTTCCCCCTGAGGCAATTGAGGTTAAGTGACTTGCCCAGGGTCACACAGCCAGGAAGTGTTAAGTGTCGGAGGCCAAATTTGAACTCAGGTCCTCCTGCCTCCAGGGCTGGTCCTAATAATTGTTTGCCAGGAATGATGTTTCCTTGTCATCAGTAGGCTGTTTGTACCTAGTAGGGTGGGCAGAGGGGCCCTTTAAGGCCTGGGCGACCTCTCACTGGAGCCTACTTCAGGACCTGCCCCTGTGAAGCGTTTCTGGGACTGAACTGGCACATTCCGTGGGCGATGGTGTGCCTGGAGAGCTGTGTATCTGGCAGGTGACTGGCCCATTTCTTTTTCTGGCCATCCTTAAGGTTTTAAGATCTAGAGCCAGAAGGGTCCGTTGCTCCTCATCTAGTCCAAGCTGTTCGTTTTACAGATGGACAAACTGAGGTCCAGAGAGAGAAAGTGGCTTATCCCAGCCCCCACAGCTAATAAGTAACAGAGCCAAGATTCGAATCAGGTCCTGTGGCCCCAGTGTCTTTTTCTGCCGGTTCTCAATGGGGCTGTGCATCTGTCTTTCCATTGCCCTTGGGACCCCCAAGAATCGGGAGTCTTCTGAAGTCTCGGTCTTCCTCATTCACAGCCATCTCCCAACCCTGAAGGTCAAGTTTTTGGTTCTTCGAGGAACCGAGCAGATTGCATGTGGTGTCCCCTGTACTTGGTGGAAGAGTTCTGGTAAGGAAGGACCCGTGTATACAGACGTCCGGTTCCCCTTGAAGTGCCCATCATGCTTCTTTTCAGTTTCTCAGGCTGCTGGAACCCCCTGATTTTTATGAAGTTACCTCTCCAAACAACCAGTGAGCCTGCTTTTGTGCACTTGTCATTGTGGGTAATTCTGGGAAGGGGACTGATCACTGAGAAGAGGAGATCATAGTTCAAAGGTTACTTACCTCCAGAGGTGTACATTTCAGACACTGGCAACTTTTTGATGGGGAATCTCTTTGTGCTTTTTGGCTCGGCTAGGTAATGCAGTAACTAAGCTCGGAGCCCCACCCATCAGTCCGCCGGGATCCTGGGAAAAAGGGTCAGTTTCCAGGCCAAATCCAAGGTTATCCTCATTCCAAAGGCATGTTAGATGAGTGTGTTTGGCAGAAAGAGCCACCCCCTCCCTCTCTGCATGAGAACATCGAATTCGATCCAGTTCACTTCACCAGACTTATATTAGGCCCCTGCCATGTGCCAGGGAGACGAAGATTAAAAAAAAACCCAACTTGGGTCCTACCCTCAGAGACTAGGGAGGCCCCAGAAATGCCCTGGGAAACTGGACCATGCCAAGAGATCCAGTGGGTTGGAATTAGATTACATGAGGGGGAGTTCCCTAATTTTCCTGATCAGGCTGAGGGAGTTGGCCCACACCTTGCTCCCCATTGTTGCCTCCAGGCTTTCTCTCCACCCCCATCACCCAGTAACCTTTCCTCCATTGAGTCCCGTGTTCTTCAGCTCTTCCACCTAATCCAAGTCCCTGTTGATATTTGCAGATGTCCAGGTCACCTCCCTTTCTTCCTTAGTGAGTGCTATGTGACTCTCAGATTTTCTGTTCTGCCCTCGTACTAGAAGACTTACCTACTGACTACCCTAACCACTGATCCCCTCAGCCTCCTCGTCTCCCACAAACTTCTTCATCCACAAAGATGGCCGCCCCCTAGATCTTGCCATCGGCCACAAACGTGCCATCTCTATGCTCTACGCTTAACGGACCGTCATCTAATGACTTTCTACTTCGCCCTCTGCCTTCTCTTATCAAACCGTACTCTATCTCTATACCTAGACCTCTGACCCCTTGACTGCTCAGACCACTCTCCCTTCCCTTCCTCATCTCGATCCCTTGGTGAAGTAGTTCAACCGTGTGCCCTCTTCCTCTCTTGACTCCTGGGCCCCCTCATCACATCAGCGATCACGCCCTGCCAAACCCCAGTTTGGGCTCGTTCCCACGATCTACTGCCTTCATGAAGGTGGAAAAGATCATGCAATTTGTCCCGAGTACAAATTTACGCAACTTCCACTGGACTGTAGCTGCTGCGAGGCAATTCTCACTCTCCTGCTCTCCGTGGTAGTTCTCCCAAACCTTCTCACCTCTCCTCAAATATCTCCTGACTCCACCTCCCCCCACCTTTTCAGATGAGAATCTTGCCTCATATTTTCCAGAAAAAACAAATGGAGACCATTCACCATGAGCTCCCCTTTCTTCCCTCTTCCTCTTCTCTTAGCACTTGGGGGGCCTCCTACTACCAACTTCTTCAGCCCTGTCTCACAAGACGAAGTGGCTTTATTCCTTCCCAAGGCTAAGCTCTCTGCTTGCATAAGTGGTCCCATTCCCTCCTGCCTCCTCCACCAGGTTACCTCCTCTTTCATCCTCCCTCTGTCACCTACCTGCAATTTCTCCCCGGCTCCCTGTTCCTTCTCTCCCACCTATAAATGGGCCCACCTCTCCTTATCCTGGGAAAAACGCTCACCTGATCCTTCCAGTCCCACTGACTGTATGCTAGATCTCTTTTGCCCTTTGTGAGTAAACTCCTCGAAAAGACTGTGTGTAAAAGGTGCCTCCACTTCTCTCTCTCTCTCTTCTCAACCCCTTCTGATCTGGCTTCTGAGCCATCGTTGCCCAGAACCTGCTTTTTCCGGTTACCAGCATTCTGTTAGTCGCCAAATTGGGAGGCCTGAAAGGTAACGAGAGAGCAGAACAGGGCCGAACATTTGGGCTTTGTGGGTCAATCCCCAGGGCTAACTTCATAATTCCCAGCTTGCACACGTAGGGCCCATCGGCCCGGAGGTGTGCCCGGGTTCTGGAAGGCCGTGCCAGTAGAGCGGGAGCTGCCAGCCCTGCTGGGATGGTCAAGCTTGGAACACAGGCTGTGTGCCCATTTCCCAAGGACCAGTGGGGCAGAGGCAGAGAGGTTCGGGCCCAGCTCAGACCCATGGGACGGATGCATGTGCCTAGGGGCGAATTTGTTCGCCACAGCAACAGCCATGGGCCCCTTACTAAGGTTTGAGGGGCTTGTGATATGCATCACTGGAGGAGGGATCCACACCATGAAGAGCAAAGACATGGGAAGTAGAGGCCCAGGGAGGATGGCCACTGATTATTGCTGCCCCCTTCCTTTCCCTCTTGGGACCCCGCCTGCCAGGCTAGTCATTCTGGGTGTCAGAGAAGGCTGGAGTTAGATGGGACCTCAGTGGTCCTCGGCGTGCGGCCCATGGACAACTTCTCCTTGGACTAGTCTAGAAGAAGAGAAAGGCTTTGGGATCCTAAGCCTTCCCATAGCAACAAGCCGCTGCCCCGGTATCTCCCCACAGGCCCCTTTCCTGTCTCAGACCCCTCACCAAGTCCATCTTCTCTCTTGGCTCTGTCCCTTCTTCCAGGTCTGCGGGGCAGGGGGCGGGGTTGTGGTTGGGCCCTGGCTTTCTCCTGAGCTGCTGGGCCAGGCTGTGCTGAAGCAGGGCTAATGCCAAGTTGTTTTTGGAACTCGGGCCTTATCACAAATTCCTCTTGCCAGTTACCGGGCCTCGATTAGGTGACATCATGGGAACAGCAGGACCTTATCAGGGCAGCCTTGCTGGGAACAGATGGGGGGGTGGGTACCGAGGGGCATCAGCACTGGGGGGGCGGGAACATCCCGCTGAGCTGCCTCTGTTGCATTGGGAGGCGTGAGGATTTGGGACACGTGTCCTGCGGCATCCATCCGCCTGGCACCCTCAGGTAAAGGCTGAGCCGGGGCGGCACGGACCTTGTTCTCCGAGGACACGAGCCCAGCCTACTTTGCACTGGCTCTCCCTGTTCCCTTCTGGTCATGATCAAGTGCGTTGCAAATAAGATAGCGCCCATCCTATTTGAGCAGGAAAAACCCAGACCCCGGCTGTCAAAGTGAGTCAGTAAGCATCCATTAAGTGCTACGTGCCAGTCAAATACAAAGAGAAAGGACGGGCCCTGCCCCAACTCCAGCAGCTTATGTTCTAATAAGGGAAGATCCTCCTAAAAGGAAGCCAAAAGGGGAAGTAGGTGGAGACATGAAGGTACCACGCCTGGAGGTATTGGAAAGCCAGGCCAGAAGCGGGAAGGCAGTTTGGAGGACAATGGAGATCTGCTAGGGCTGAGTGCCCTCCCTGTTGGAGGGCAGAGGGGACTTCCAAGGTGATAGGAGAAGATGCCAGGATGTATAGGTCAAAGTCCTGGGGAGGGTTTGCAGTGGGGTCCGCGTGGGGGCCTGGTGGGGCCACAGGGACAAGCGGAGGGCCTCTCTGCCCACACGCAGAGGCCCAGGTCTTGTTTGTTAGAAAGCGTTCCATCTGACCTCCTGTCCGGGCTGTTATTATGAATCAGTAGTTGACATCGCTGTCCCCATTTGTAGAGCGGCTAAAGGCTTATGGAAGCCTTTCCTCAGAGCACGAGGCCAAAGAAGAAGCACCGGGGTGGGATTTGCAGGCTGGGAGCTCAACTGTTTTTGCCTCAGTTTTCTCTCAAGGAAAATGAATGAAGCAGACTTGATGCTCTATGCTGGTGCTTCCAAATAAACATCCAATTCCGTGACTCCTCTGAGGCCTCTAGGGACCACGTGCATTGTTCTTATACCTCTTTATGGATGAGGAGAATCCGGTGTGTGCCTAGGGAGTGCCTCTGCCCGATGCTGTGCCACGATGCTCTGTGTGATGGCCAAGCGTGGCCCTTGAAAATGAGAGGACATTTCCTGGTCTCCCTCCTTTGTACAGGAGAGACCCCACATGTGGCAGATGACCTTAACCTTCCTTTCCCGCTGTGCTGGTTGTTGTGCTCTTTCTCTGTTAGAAAGGGCGGTTTTCTGGGGGAGATGGAGATGGAGAGATGGATTCTGAAATAAAGATGACACAAGCCATCCTGAGGTGTTGATAGCTGTTTTCAGTGAGCCAAAAATACTTTTTTGGTGAATTGAAATTTTTTTTTAAGTCACACAGATATTTGTCAGAGTCACTCTGAACTTTCCTCACTGACTCAGTTTCCTCATCTGCAAAATGGGGAGAATAATCGTTGTGCTAGCTAACATCATAAGCATGGTGGGGTTCGCATGAGCCATTGTCTATGAAAGCGCTTTTTCCCTGCAAGGGGATACCCTTATGAACAATTGGAAGGAGCCGTGAGGGGCCGCAGGCCAGATTTTATCAGGGACTAGGCCAGGTGTGTGTGTGGGGGGGACCAAAACCTCAAGGTGGTGAATGGCCATCACGTGGGACACTGAGAACACTGACCGAGCTTCACTTGAGAGCCGTGGAGCCAGCAGGAAGGCCCTGGATTGGGAAGCTGAAGACTAGGCCCCTCCATGGGGAAAACCAGGGGACGGGAGCCGTCTTCTCTTGGGTCCTTTGCAGCTCGGAGCTGTAACTCGGTGCCTCGGACCCCTGGCTGCAGAAGCCAGGAAAGTCGCCTACAGATGAACTAGCTGTCATTTTGTGTGACGATGCCTGCCACTGCTGCTCTAGCTTCCCGTGAGCTTGGGGAATCGACGCTGCCCTTCAGCCTGACTGAACAGAGGCTCTATCTGTCATGGCTTCCTCTGCGGGAGCATATGCCTCGAGGCGGCGTTCTGGACTGTGCCTTTACTGAGCATACTAATTGAATCCTACCCCAGCAGAGACTGCACAGCCTAGAATTTCAGGACCGTGAGGAACCTTCAGAGGCAGAGGGGAAGAGCTGGAAGGGCCCTTCCAATGTGGAGCTTAGAATGTCAGAGCCGGGACACTCCTTAGAACTCGGTAAGGCAGAGATTCAGGCAGGATTCAGGCCTTCCTCACTTCTTTTGGCTGCTGTCTCTGGGGGCAGCAGTCTGCCAAAGAAGCCTCCGAATCCTTTCTCGGATTGGGGGCCTCAAATGCATACAATAAAATAGAGGACTCCAAAGGAAACCAAATCCATGGAAATAAAGATGGGGGGTTTCCTTTGGTTTTTCCATCCCCGTTCATAAACCCCCTGGGTATCCATGCCAAAATCCTTTTGGTGCCCGGGTGAAGAATTCCTGATCTAGAGCTTTAGAACGTGGGACGGTCCATCCTAGATCATCAAGCCCACCAGGCCTACCCCCCTGTTTTAGAGCTGCTGAAGGGAGGCTGCCTCGTGTGGGAGGGCTGAGCCAAGGATGCTTTGTTCCATCTTTCTAATGAGCAAACTTCTCATTAAAAGGTTAGTCTTTCCTTTTAAAGGTTAAGTAGGCCGCCTCTGACAAAGCATCAGAGAAAATGCTGCAAATGCGGCCTTAAAGATGGGAGAGTTTCCTTCTGATGATGGATTGAATTTGTCCCTAAGCTGGTGCTTCCTCAGACTCCCCCAAAATCAGGCAGGACCCACTTGAGCAGGGAATGGGACGGGCGGCCCCCAGGGGCCCACACTGGGGCCAGGAAAGGCTCTGGTTCCAAGGGACCAGCTCCTTTGGAGGCCACAGACTCCATGCCTGGAAATTCATCACTCTGACCCTTTTAGAGACCAACACGCCGCCGTCTTGAAGAAGAGGGCCTTCCTTTAACCGCTCTCTGCTAAGGAACAAATCCTCTGCCTTCGGAAGTGTTAATGACTGAGGAAGAGGAAAAGGAGCCAGAAGACAAGGGGCAGACCGGCCGGGAACCTTCCTTACACAAATGTCCACAAGGACCTGCACCATTTCATCCAAGTCCTTGAGGGATGGCCGCTCCCAGCAGATCATGTTGTCTCTGACTGAGCACCTCAGCCCCACAGAGGTTGCCTGAAGCCCCGAGAAGTCAAGAGGCAAGATTTGAAACCACTTCCTCGTGGAGCGCAGTAACCGCCCTTCTGCTGATCCCGCTACTGCTTGTGTATGTCTAGAACCGGTCCCTTTTCTCATCTGAGTTCCACAAAAGCTCCATGAGAAGGTAAGCATGCCAAAGGTGATGATCCCTATTTTGCCTGGTGGGGAAACTGAGGCCCTCGGAGGCCTTGACTCACAGCTCTCTGCCACTTGGAGTCCGTGTAGCCTCCTGTTGGCTTACTGTTAGTGCTCTGATACCATGAAGGGGACAAGGGACATGGCCCCTGGAGGTGGGGCTGGAGCCAGACTCAGGGGTCCAGGCCTGGATGGCCCCATTTTCTCTCCCGGTCCTTAATGTCCTTGGGCAAATGAGCCCTGCTGAGCATGCAGCCAGAGAGGACTCCAAGCTCAAGGATGGCTTTCTGCCCTGTCGGTTCTCAGTGTGCTGGATCCTCGCCCTTTCTTGAAGCCATTTGCTGCTTGATGATCGAACAAGACCTCTTGGGCTTTCTTCTTCTCCCATACTCCCACAGAGCCCATGGCTAACAAGTCATGGATTGCACCACCTTTCCAGAAAAAGGGGAGCCGCTCCCTTTACTGGCCAGAACCAACTAATTCTCGTTGTCAGCGGTGGCAGGAGTGGCTGCGAGGGCGTTACTAGCTAGATGGGACCTCTGCTAGAGGGCCTGGGGTCCCTCCTGGCTCAGCACCTTGTGGCACCGAACTTTTGCTGATCGCTGCCTGCAGAAGCCGCTTAGGTTGGAGAGTTACTTTCCAGCCGTTTACGTTTGGGCCTCTTGGCAATGATGGGAAGCTCCATTTGAGGGAGAGCTCAAAAGAAGAGTTTGGCCCAGCTCTCTAAGGGCCCTTTCAGCCCTGGCTTTATGGGGGCCTCCCGGAGGCAGGCAAAGGAGGCCTTGATGGGAGGACGGGGTGCCAAATGTGGGCAAGGTTCTCTGGGCACCCCTCGACGCCCTTTGAGAGCAGTCCGTCCCTTTGTCCTCGGCACTTCTGCTCTGGGCCCGGGCCACCACTTCCCTTTTTAGAGTCAAGGTGGTGTGGCAACAGCTGAGATCTGAGGAAAGCCCTGGGCCCCGGGGCCTCCAGGAGGGCGTGGTGGGAGGAACTGGCAGCCCAGCCCAGCCTCTCACTTAGCAGGGAGATCTGGTCTTGTGGTCACAGTGACTTCTCCCAACCAGGCAGAGGAGGACGGAACGCTCCTTAGCCCAGAAGCAGCCGGAGAGGGACCATAATGGTGAGCACGGGCCCAACTGGGCGAGGGGATTGTGTGTTGGAGCCCTGGCAGCGGCAACGGGTGAAAGAACAAGGGATGGGCTGGGCCGCCCTGGTTGGTAGTGAGTTCTCCATCACTTCTTCGAGCAGGTGAATGAGTACTTGCTGAGAATGTTGTAGACAAGGGGTCCCCCACTCAGGTTCTAATTGGACTGTGTGGCTTATAAGGTCCCTGGAGACTCCGTGACCATTGGGGACGAGCCCCCGGCTAGATGGCGATGGGGCAGAGGTGGCTTATCTGTTCCTTGCTCTGATGAGCCAGCTGAATTTAGACGGTGCAGCCCCTGAGCTCACTTAGCCAGGGAAATTCTGGGGACTAAGACACACGGAGAGGAAATCCAGGCAAGCCAGGGAGTCCTGGTTCTGCTAGTCCCTAGCAGACCTTTCATAAATCCCCCCTCCCTCCTGCCTCTCTGGGCCCTGTTTCCTCACCTGTAAAATGGGGACATTATCCTTGTGGGGACAGGAGCTGTCCCTTGGGGAAGATCTAGTGAGATGCACGTCAGGGGCCCTGGGCTTTTGGCGGGGCCCGAGAAGCCTCGTCTTTGGCCTTGGTTTGAGGATTGGCTTGGGATTTCCATCCCAAGCCCTGGGGCACTGGCCCTGCCAAGCGAAACCCAGACAAGCTGGCTGAGTTGGAACTAGGGTGGCCACATCTGGGCTGAGGGGCTGGGCCAGGGTGCAGCAGAAGGGAGGGGTGGCCCAGGAGGAGGAGTAAGAGGCTGGTTGGATGACTGAGAAGGTGGGAACAGGCAAGAGGGAGGGCTCCCCGCTGGGTTTCTTGAAGAAGGAATCCCCATTCAGGGCTGGGTTGGCCTGGAAGGTGCCGGAGATTCCTGAAGCTCTGAGACTCTCAGATCCCGTTTTAAAACCGAGGGAAGGGCGTGCCACGGGCAGTGACAGGAGAAAGGGAGTGGGCCCAGGGAAAGGAATCCTGGGAAAGATGAAGATTCAAAGGCAAAGCCTGGGCAGTGTCAAAAGGAAGTGGGAGGTAAAAACCGCTGGTGTTTGCTGCAGGGTCAGGGGAAGGTGAGGCGGGATGGAGCGTGAGAGTCCCACTTCCTAGTCTGTCCTCTCCCAGCCACAAGAAGGAAGCGGCCCAGCTGTCAGGGCTGTCCCAGTGAAGCCTCAAACCCATTACTCAGTAGGCCCGTTCAGGCCAGCTCTGTGCAGTGCCCTCCACAGCACCCTCAGCAGCGCCTTCAGTAGTGCCCTCAATAGTATCCTCAGCAGTGGTCAAATATGATTGACATTCGGGCTCTGAGTACCTGTGAGCTGGGTGGGTCATACCATTCAATGGGGAGAGCCCCGTACTTGGAACTCAGTGAGGACGGCTTGATGCCAGCCTGGAGAAAGCTTCTGGTCTTGCCCAGGTTTTAAGCATCATTTTCCCCCCCAGGCTGGGGTGAAGTGACTTGCCCAGGGTCACACAGCTAGAAAGTGTTAAGTGTCTGAGACCAGATTTGAACTCGGGTCCTCCTGAATTCAATGTGCTCTATCCACTGCGCCCCCTAGCTGCCCCTTAAGCACCATTTTTATCAGTGACTTCAATGAAGGTACAAGGAGAATACAGATCAGATCAGCAGGGAGCATCAAACCAAAGCAGCTAAAACATTGGATGATAGACTTAGAACCCAAAACAGACAAAAGCGTGAGTCAGGGCTCCTAAGAGAACATTGAAGGGCCCTTCCTCAGCACCTCCCATTGAATGCTGGGGTTTGGAGGGGCCCTGAGACTCACTCCCGTTCCTCTTTCTGCCGCTTAGCTCTGTCTATGGCGGCTAGACCCCTGGATGGCCGGTTATGCCTTCTGCATCACAGTGGAGAGGGATGTGGCCCCACCATAATTGGGGAAATCTGCGTAAAATTAGTTGGCCCTCCCTTCATACTGGAGAACAAATTTGGGCATTTCTTTTGGGGTGCTTACAGTAGCTTATTGCAATCTCTGCGATGAGTATTTGGGCACACGGGCTCTGGATCATTGACGGCCCCGACCGTAGCGTCCACAAAACTCCCCCTGCCCCGCTTCCTGTTTAATTCTTACGCTGACCCGAAATCTAGTGGAAGTATGAGGGGGGAAATGGCTATGCTGAAGGGCAGACTGTTTTCAAATATGATCCTGGAGGATCCAGGGCTTGGATCTCCCAAAGCAATGGAAGGACCCTGGGTATTGGTACCCGCTCTCCCTCACGCCAGAATTCTCTCTCCTCCCCTCTGCCTTCTTGTTCCTCTGGTTTCCTTCAAGGCTCAGCTAAATTGTCACTTCTGGAGGAAGCTTTTCTTCATCTTCCCCAGAGCTAAGGGTAATTTCTCCAATTCAGCCTGTATGTATCTTGTTGGTATCTAATTGTTTGCATGTTGTCTCCCCTGTTACACAATGCATTTCTTGAGAGCACAGACTGTATTTTGCCTGTCTTTGTGTCCCTAGCACTTTGCACAGTACGTAGCACCTAATAAGAAATCCTTATTGACATATTGCTCTCGATGAAGGCTTCTAGCCCAGGGAGAAGGTGAATTGAGAGCACATGGGGGAGCCATCCTCCCACGGGGACTCTTGCCCTAATGGGAAGAAACATCAGGCACAGTAGACAAAGGAGAAGAATCTAGTTTGGTTTTTTTGGGGGGGGGAGGAATTAAAGATGGGAAAAAAAGGAAATGGGTAGAGCAAGGTCCTTGATGACATAGGTAGGAGATGATGGGATCAATGGCTTAGCTTTGGCAAAGGAGAGGTACAATTTTTCACCCAAGGCAGCCAGTGGGATAATGGATACAACACTGGGGCTGGAGTCAGGAAGACCTGAGTTCAAATCCTGCCTCAGATGCTTACTCTGGGCAAATCACCTCAGTTTCTCAGCAACAGGTTGTGAAGATCAAATGAGATATTTGTTAAAGTGCTTAGCACTGGGCCTATCACATAGTAGGTGCTTATTCCCTTCCCTCTCTTCCTCTAAGCATGGAAGGAAGGCAGGTAAAGAGGCTTGGAAAGAGGAGGGAAGCTAAATCTGGAAGTATCTGCCATCCCAATTCCATTCTCTGATTTCCCAACTAGCCTTTGCAAGGCTGCCAGGGATCAGGCAGAGAAGCTCTCTCTTTTGGCCCTTCTTCTCTGCCTTTCCCGGCCTTTGTCTTTCTCACTGTCATTGTTTCGAGGAGCTCAAAAGAAGGAAAAAATTAGAAAAACCAGATTATATCATGAGTTCCAATCTGACCATGTATGTTGCCTCCATGGTCCCTCGGCTCATTTCCAAAAGCCATGAGGTTTTGCTTCCCTGGGACCAAGAGGATCAAGAATCATTTTGAGCACCTATTGTGTGCTAGGCCCAGGGGATAGGAAGGGACAAGTGCCCCAAGGTTTGTCCTCTGGGAGCTGACCCTGTTTTGGAGAGAACTCCTGGAGGGCTCTCCTGATTCCCATTGCCCTTCCTTGGCGCCCCCTTCCCAGAAGGTCAGGTCCCAACCTCCTTAGGGTGGGCACAGAAGCCTTAGCCTGGAGGAAATCAAGCCCTTCTTCTTCATATTCCTCAGCCAAGGCGTCCACCCTGGCGCCTCCCACGGTCTCGGGGCCAGCCTCCAGGCTGTGCCAGGGACTCCTGCCCTTTGTTGTGCCGTTGCCAAAGCAAAGTCCTCACCACACTTAACCACTGAAACTAGGGTGGGAGGAGAGAGGAAATGTCCCCTCCTCTCCTTCCTTCTTGTGGTGGCGAGAATGTTTGAGGGGGAAGGTGGGGGGGAGGGGGAGGATCATATTATTTACTAACAGAGGCTGCAGGGCAACAAGGTGGTGCAGTGAATAGAGTGCTGGGTCTGGAACCCAGAAGGCACATTTTCCTGACTTCCAATATGGCCTCCTATAGTTCCTACTATGGAACTACTCCCATAGTAGTTCCTTACAATACTATGGAAGTGTAGGAAGTCACACGACACTTCCTAGCTGTGTGACTGTGAGCGAATCACTTCACCCTGTTTACCTCAGTTTCCTCATCTGTAAAAGTGAGCTGCAGAAGGAAATGGTCAACCGCTCCGGCACCTATGCCACGAAAATCCCAAATGGGGCCACAGAGAGTCAGACAGGAGTAAAGGACAAAAAAAGAGGCCACGTGCTGAGGAGGAGAAGGGGAACCCACATCCCGCCAACAAAGATGTCCTGCACAGAAGGGAAACGGTCCCATCCCTCCACGTGCAGCCCGAGGCAGTGGGAAGCACAGGAGTCTCCCCCCCTCTCCTGAGCAGATGGATTCCAGCCTCCTTGGGCTGCTGGACTATCCAAGGAAGACCTTGGAGTCTTGTAAAAACCCAAATCTTGGGCTGTTTGAACCATTTCAACTTGCCACATGCTTGAGTGGAACAAAGATTGGTGGAGGAGGAAGGCCAGAAGGGAGCCAGGAGATCGGGACTCCAGTCTGGGCTTTGTCCATATGTGCCGTGAGAGCTCGGCCAGGTGTCCTGCTCCCCTCTGAGCCCAGGAGCTAGATTGGAAGTTTTCAGGGACCCCTTGCAGTGAGGGCAGTACCAAAGCCCCCACCAGCGCCGGTGTTCTCTCCCAGACTTGACATTCTCTGTTCCCATCCATATGGGGATGCCATCCAGCCGGGACACACACACTGGATGACGGGTGGGCTCTGAAAGGTCTGAAGCTAATGAGGGATCAGTCACAATGAATGTGCCAGCTGCATGCTTGGCTACAACAGCTCACCGTGGAGCAAGCGTGAGACAGGGGAGCGGAGGGGTGAGCCAGCAGGCCTTCTGCACTCTGTAATGGGGGGTTGTGCCGGACGCTTGCCGAGCTCTTGTCCAGCTTTCTGGGCCAGGCTCCTGCCATCAGTGCCGCGATGCTCGCGGTCCCGTTTAGGGTACCGTGGGCCTTCCTTGGGATTTGGTCCCAGGCATCCACCAGAGCTAGAACTGTTATTATCAGGGTGAAGACCTAGTGTAAGATGGGGGGTAGGAAAGGGGGCAGAGGACCGAGTACTCACCAGGGAGTGGCGGCTTTGGGGGGACGGGGCCATTAGAAGGAGGAAAGATGCCCTGATGGCTGGGGAAAGAAGTGCCCTGGGACAAAGTGCCCCTGACACTATGCTAGTTATGGATCAGGGAGCTCTCTGGGGCATCTGGAGTTCTAAGGAGAAGCAAGCAGTCCCCTGGGAACTGCTCGGGGCCAGCCCCACCGGCTCCTGAGGAGGTGCTTCCAGCTCAGACTGGATGGATTCTGCTTTCAGTCGACTGTGGAGATACATTTCCCCAGGAGGCCAAATCGGGAAAGTCCCGTGGAGACTACCTGGGCTGAGTCCCTCCATCGAATTTGGGACCCAGAGGGGACAGAGGGGCTTGTTCCAGATCACTGGGAGGGCAAGGGGCAGAACCAAGCCCCAACTCAGCCCCTCTAGCTCCTGAAGTCATTAGAGTGGACCCGCTAGCCCCCCAGGCTTAGCGTGCCTTTCCGATAAAAACACACACATATCCCTCTGGCCCTGGAACAACCCTGACATGGCCTCAGTAGGTCTGGCCTTGTTGTTCCCTGTCACCAGGGGCACAGGCCCCAGTGACCCCTCCCCTCCGCCAAGCTCCCCAGGCCGGGTCTGTGCCAAGGGAGGCGCTGCCAGGTGTTTGCCCAGTTCAGTACCCAGTCCTCTCAGTGTATTAAATCAAAACCAAAATAATTCCCCGTTGATATGGAAACAAGTCAAATTATTTTAAGAAAAAAAAAAGCCAGTCCCTATTAAGTCTTGTTGTTATGGCAACAGGAATTATAAAAGTAACTTAACTGAGGAGGTTGCTTGGGGGGGGGGGTAGAAGGGGAAGAGGTTGACCCTAGAGCTTTGGGAGTCCAGAAAAACAAATCGAGCTCCCATCCCCTCCCCATTTCTGCAAGCCTAGAGTGCATAATCCCTGGGGAGCAAGGGGAGCTGGGAGGGGGCCTGTATCAGCTACTGCTCATCACTGTGGGCAGAGGCCCCGAGGGCTCTCCCCTTGTTTTGTGGCCTGAGCCCAGGCTCCTTAAGGGGTTGAGTGTGGAGATGGCCACAGGGAGGTGCTCCTGGGACTGACTCTGGCTCCTCCCCCCTGCTCCTGCCAGGCTGGCAAGGCCATGACTAGGAACTCCTGCACCCCCCCCCAGATGACTAGGGAGCCCAAGCACAGGCTCAAAGGGGTACCGCTGGCAGAGATTATCCAGATCCAAGAGCCTGAGCAAGAGCCAGAGATGGGAAAGCAAAGCTGGGCAGATCTGAGGGCCATTCTGGGGATTTCACCTTCCGGGCTCCCCCGAGACCCCATGGGCCTAGGCTGGGAAAGGCTACACAATCCTCTGGCTCGTTCTTCAGGCTCCTCCAAAGGTGTCATCTCTTTTGTCAAAAACAAACCAAACAAAAATCCCATGGCCACCAAATCATCATGACATGACCATCCCTGCTGCTGCGTTTTTTCCTTGCCTTTCCATCACCAAGCTATCCTTTGTCCTCTTCGCTGCCCTTGGCCCAGGATGGTAGGACTTAGCCAGACACCTGGTCCTGGCTCCTTCTTACTTTGCTCTGGGCCAGGTTGAGAACTTCTTTAAAAGCAAAACAGAAGCATTTGAATTATTTTATCCTAGAGGTAATAGGGAGCCACTGAAGTTTATTGAGTAGGAGAAGGACATCATCAGATCTATGCTTAAGGAAAATCTCTCTGGTAGTGGTGATGGATGAATGTAGGCACCAAAGCAGGGAAAAACATGAAAGAGGGAGACCACTCTATAAGCTGTCATGGTGATTGAGTTGACAGACAATCAGGACCCGCAGTGAGACCACAGAGGTGTTAGCCACTGAGAGCCCAGCTCAAAGGTCTTTGTTCTCAGGGGTTATAGTAACCCCAAAATTCCCATTTGAGCGGCAATTTCATTTAGGACATTCTGCGTACCGTGTTCTAGTGGTAGCTAGGTGGTGGCCCAGGGCACAGAGTGCTAGGAGACAGGAAGACCGAAACTCAAACTCTTGTCAAGTCACTTAACCACTGTCTGCCTCGGTTTCCTTATGTGTAAAATGAGTATAATAATAGCAACCATTTCCCAGGGTTGTTCTGGAAGATAAAATGAGATAAATTTGTGAATTTGTTGCCACCCCCTCCCCTTCTGGGGTCCTTCTCAGTTTCAGGCCTGAAAGTTTTATGTTCCAAGGCCTGTTCTAGGTTTAACATATGTTCTCTGTTCCAAACTTCCTTTCAGTTCTGATATTCTCTAAT
The DNA here is from genome assembly GCF_048593235.1 of Sminthopsis crassicaudata. Taxonomy (NCBI): domain Eukaryota; kingdom Metazoa; phylum Chordata; class Mammalia; order Dasyuromorphia; family Dasyuridae; genus Sminthopsis; species Sminthopsis crassicaudata. The sequence goes on along the minus strand of NC_133623.1, from coordinate 4,048,824 downwards.
CCATGTTCCCTTCTGGGGAACCCCTGTGTCCCTTCTGGTTCTGGCAATGTCCATTCCATGTTTCTGTCCCTGACTTTCAGCGGGTCTGAGTAACATTTTGGAGCTTCTCGGGCCCGTTAGGAACAGCTTCCGCCCCTGAGCGACCCGGGCAGCCTGGCTGGTGAGCTGGTCTGGATACGTGAGTGGGAGCCCTGCCTGTCACTGCCTCTCCCTTGGAATTTTAAGCAACCTTCCTGTGTCTAGACTGTCGTGCGAGTGTTTATCCCTGACAGAGGCCCCATCTGCTTCCCTCCGTTTAGGATACCCGGGCCGACACACACATCTGGATTTGTCTCTGAGGTGGACCCTCTGAGATCCGATTATCGGACAATGCTGAGGAAGCAAAGTCTCCGGCTTTTAGTTGTGAAGCTGATCAGGCTTCCTGACCAACCGGGACTCGCTTCTCCAGCCTTTCCATGTTTATGGTGGTCACAGGGAGTCAACAAGCTCCCAGCAAACCAAGAGTGGCTTAAAGGGAAAGAGTCAAGGTGACTGTGTGGGAAGGATGCTGTTTGCCTTCTGTGTGGGCTGAGGGGTACTCCCAGCTTTCTGGAATGGAGAGGTCTTCCCGGCTTTGCCATCTCCTGGGTCTTTCTCAGAACCATTCCGTGGTCTGTGTTCTAGGGTCCCTTCCTTCTCTGCTGGTTGTCATTCTTGTTTTTGAAGGTTTTTCCAGCTCTAAAACTCCTTGTTCTGTGTTTGAAGGCCTCTTACAGCCGTGCAACATCATGTCTTCCAAGAAATCTGCTCGTTGGATTGTTCTGTCTCTTGTCTAAAGTGAGTGATGATTAAATTTCGAGGTGTGTTATGAGACCAGGAGAGCCATCCCCGCCCTGTTCAGACTCCTCTTGCCCCTAGTCCTGAGTAGTTGGCTCTCTGTGGTAGGTGGGTGGCAGGAGTTACCACACAGATAGTAGGTGGGGGAGAGAGGGAGTAACCCCCTGACCTTCTTCCCTGGAGTAGCCTCAAACTCAAATGAGGTAACCAGTCCCTAAGACTCTGGCAACTGGCAAAGGGCAGGGACAACAGCTCCGACGCCGACGGCTCCTGTGCTTGCGACAGATATGGTAATCCAGGTAGAAGGTTTGGGTTTGGGTTTTTGGAGACAATGGACTTACCCAGGGTCACACAGGTAGCAACCATCTAAGGTCAAATTTGAACTCAGGTCCTCAAGCTCGATCCACTGCAGTACCCTCTAACTGCTCTGTGGAGAGAAGTTTTTAACTCAAATGAGTTCATGGGAAGTAGCCCAACAGGAGTCCCGCATCTCAAGCTAGGACCCAAAAAATCCCCGAAGGTTCCAATCGGGGACCCTTTCTTCTTCCTAAAACCATGCCTGGAATCCTCACTTCTACACACATAGCATCTCACCTGCATCACTTGCTTTTGCTCTGAGGCAATTGGTTTGGGATCCACAGGTTCCACCCTCATCCCCCATTGCCCCATTACCCAGACTCCCCTGGTACTTCAGTCGTCTTTGTGACCCCCCCTCCCCGCCGCCTCCTCCAGCCATCTGGAGGCCCTAAGAAAGAGGCCTTCCCTATTTGGCCCCTGAGTCCAGCCCCCTTGCAGCTGTTCTACACAACCCCCAAGTGCCCTCATCCTGAGCCTTCCAGGCTCTGACTCTTGGAAATCCACTGCGGCCTTCTTTAACCCCTAACTCGAGAGAGTTCTTGGGGCCGAGCAGAGGGCTTCTCACTTCCTGTTTGGGATGTTTCTTCCTGTGAACCCCAATATCCTGGCTTGTTTTTGAAATGGCAACTTTTTCTTGCTGATTCATGTTCAAGCTGGTGACCCATTGTGACCTCTACATTCTTCTCTACCACATACACACACACACACACACACACACACACAGCAGAAACTATAGAGGTAACAGCGTGTGTGTATATATGTGCATATGTTATTCTGTACATACATAATTACTCTCCATATAGGTAGTTATATATGTGTGTATAGATTTATTTGTGTGTATATCCAGGATTACTTCCTTCTTTACTTCTATAACAATAATATAATTATTATATAATGGACATTATATAATATATTGCATTAATATATATTACTATGATTATATTGGTATATTATATATAATATATTAATAGTATTAGATTAATGTGTAACGTAATTATAAAGCACTGGACATTTCTCCAGTGCTTTAAAGTTTCCCAGTCATATTTTGTACATTCACTGGAGCCTCATAGCAGTCCTGTGAGGCAGATGCTACAGGGATGATTATCCCATTGAATAGGTGAGGAAACTGAGGCTCAGAGAGGTGAAATGACTTTTCCACAGTCACCCAACCGCCAAGCGTTAGGGGAAGCTGAACCCAGAACTTCCCGATTTCGGCTCCATGACTTCCAGCACTTTGTTCTTCCCTTCCTGCCCTGTGTCTTACTCTACTATTGCCCTCTACTCAGAGTGGTACAACCCAGAGCGGATTAAGAGTCAGGAGAGCTCAACGCCAGTCCTTGTTCTGCTTACTGCTTTTGTGGCTTTCGAAAAATCATTTCCTTTCTCAGGGCCTCAGTTTACATTTTTGGAAAATAAGAGATTTGCAGCCTGGAGCTGGGGCCTCTCGGGCCCACGGTGCCCTCCTCAGCTCTTCCACACCGGCATTATAGACGGGGGCCCGAAGGTGCCCCGGAATCCCCAGTGCTCTGCCAGCTCTAAGCTTCTGTGATTTTACAGCCTCATTTTGCATCCCAGATTTCTCACTGAGTTGCTCTGAACCTCAGTTTCCTCCTTATGTAATTCTTCCCTGTCTGCTTTCCTACCTCCCACCAGCCACTCCCAGGTTCCTCGTGGCTACTTGGGGCTGATAACTATTCAAAATGTGGCCCATCCCCAACTGGCCGGATCTCCCTACTGCTAGACGTCGCAGAGATACCTAAGAGCAATGACAACATTTAATTAAGATGCAATACAAGCCAAATTACAAGGGAAAGAACCATATGCGAAAAAACATTGTCCAGACTGAGACGCAAAATAAAGGGATGCCAGGGGGTGAACGGGGAATTCTCCTCCAATCCTTCCACACACACACTAATTCTTCCCAACACAATTGTCTGTGTGGCTCTGCCTCTCTGTGTCTCTGTTATCTTTCCGTCTGTATCTCTGTGTCTTTCTATCTCTTCCTGTGTCTCTGTATCTTTTTTTTTTCCAACTCTGTATCTCTGTCTCTGTCTCTTTCTTCCTGTCTTTCTCTGTGTGTCTCCCTTTGTCTCTTTCTATTTCTCTGTCTCTTTCTTTCGTCTCTCTCTCTGTCTCTTTCTATGTCTCTGTATCTCTGTCTCTGTCTCTTTCTTCCTGTCTTTCTCTGTGTGTCTCCCTTTGTCTCTTTCTATTTCTCTGTCTCTTTCTTTCATCTCTCTCTCTGTCTCTTTCTATGTCTCTGTATCTCTGTCTCTATCTTTCTTCCTGTCTTTCTGTGTGTCTCTCTCTGTCTCTCTGTCCCTTTCTGTTTCTCTGTCTCCTTCTTTCTGTCTGTATCTCTGTGTCTCTTTTTTTCTGTCTTTCTCTGTGTATCTCTGTCTCTCTATCTCTATCTTTTCTTTCTGCCTCGGTGTCTCTTTCCAAGTCTCTGTCCCTATCTCTCTTTCCATCTTTGCCTCTGTCTCCCCCCTCCCAGAGCCGCCCCGCCTTGTTCTTTTAACCCGGGGCCTCCCAGAGCTTCCCAGCTCAGTGGCATGCCCCTGCTAAGCTTCCCAAGCAGCCCAGGCGCCGTTGGAAACGGTGTCCTACGCAGATGTTCTTTACATGTAAAAGGGGGTAACAGCGCCTCCGTTCCCACCTCCCACGGCTTTTGAGAGGGAAGCACTTTTGGAACCCCAAAGGCGCTCGGGAACTGGCAGCTCCTGTCACTATTGCTAGGGCTGCGGGTGCCTCCTTGCAGCCTGGAGCTGGGGCCTCTCGGGCCCACGGAGCCCTCCTCAGCTCTTCCACACCGGCATTATGGATGGGGGCCCAAAGGCTCCCCGGGATGCCCTCTTGCCCAGCCCCTCCATTTGACAGAGAAAGAAACTGAGGGCCAGGGGACGATGCTGGGGGAGGGACTTATTCAGAGCCAGCAGTTGTCAGGGGGGATTTGAACCCAGGCCCCATGGAGCCCAGAGCTGGTACTCTTTTCTGCCCTCTGCCTTTTGGGGGGCCAGTAGGTTCAGGCCTCAGCCGTTAGAAGCTCTGGATCTGGCTCCTCTTTTCTTAAGGTTTTTGGACCCCCTGCCACTGTCAACAAATGGTTCTTTGGGTGAGTTGCCCAAGAATGTGTTGCCAGCACTAGCCTTCTGCTCGGCTGCCAGGTGGGCAGAATGAGAGGCCACGGCCCTTGGCATTTGGTCCAAATGTCAATGCTCTGTTGTCCCAGGGTAGCCCAGTTGGAGCCCAGCCATGTGGCCTGGCTTCTGCCCAGCAGCAGGGGCAGGGGTGCCAACCAGTACGGGTTTGGGGATGGATCTCTGAGCCAGTGGAGCCTCTGCTAAGAGAGTGAGCTTGGGTGGCTGAGGGCAGAGCCGATGAACCAAACTGGCATATAGACCAGACTGGTTGAGACATCGAAGGTTGGATAGAGAAACATCTACCGGTTGTCCAGGAAAGAACAGCATCTGCTTGACAAGGAGAAGCTCTCACAATGGGAGAACAGGAAGGGCCCCCAAAGATCACCTAATCCCATTCCTTCATTTTACAGAAGGGGAAACTGAGGCCCAGAGAGTAGAAATGACTTGGCTAAGGTCACACAATCTTTCCGTGGCAGGGAATCCTTTCTGGGGACAGATGTCTGTGTGTACGTGTATATGCACATATAAAATTCAAATCTTGTGCAACAACCCTAGACTTAGCCTGGGCTGCTGTTTCAGGGCCAAGAAGAACAGGAAGCTGCCAAGTTTCTAGATTTCCATAAACATTCTCGAAAGAGGAACCACAAACACTCTCCTTCCTGTCACCCCCTTTCTCCCCCTCATCTTCCAGGGCAGCCAGGCCTCCCTTTAGAGAGGAGCCTCAGTTGAGGCAAGTAGCCCAACTGTAGCTAGCAGTAGAGGGGCCTCTGAAGGGTCAATTAGCCCAGGCCGGGAGGGCCCAAGAGTGGATAGAGGCCTGAGCCTAAAGTCAGATGGATGGCCCCACACAAATCACCTCACCTCTGCCTGCCTCAGTTTCTTCAACTGAAAAACCCGGATTGCTGTAAGGATCCAATAAGATAATATTTGTAAAGGACATAACATGATGTTTGGCGAATAGTAGGTACTTAATAGATATTCATTTCCTCTCTCCCTTTCCTCCTTCCTTCTTTCCCTCTCTCCCTCCTTCCTTTTTTCCTTCCTTCCTTCCCTCTCTTCCTCCCTTTCTCCCTCCCTTCCTCCCTCTGACCTTCCTTCATTCCTTCCTTTCCCAGATCCCACAGCAGCAGTACTAGAATTCACAAACTCTAGCCTCTTGCTGTCTAAGACCCAGGTTTCTAGGTTTTCCGGTAGGACCCCGCCTACCAGCTCCTCCTTCCTCCGCTGCCCCCCAGCCCCGACCGCCCCCCCCCCCGGCCCAGGTTGGTTTCTCAAGTGAGAAGGGCTCAACTGGCCACAATAGGATGCCCCAGCATGTTGGCTAAGCCACGTCCCTCTGAGGGGTTAATGGAGCCAGGAGAGCTGCCCAGGGATGCCATTGGGACTGTCTTCTGGGAAAAAGTAGCATGGGCAGAGCGGTCTCAGGTGGGAGCTGACCCTTTGGCCCGGGACCCGGTTTGGCTCCACACGTCTGTGACCAACCAGGAGGGGCCAGGCCTCTTACACAGGGCAGAGGCCCGGGCCTGGGCCGCAGCCGAGCAAACAGGAAGCCCTGGGCTCCTCCTCGCTATGGGCCGTGAGTCCCTTGGGTTGGATGCCTCCATCCTCCCCCCAAAGGAATCCAGGCTTTCCTCAGCAGGCAGGAAGCTGCTTTCTCCTGGCCTTGAACCATTTGTCTGGAGCAAGTTTCCCTGTAACCCGAGCATCTGGAACCCCTGGAGAGAAGTCAGACTTCCCATCAGAGCCATCCTGCATCCCACCCCCAGTCTACACAGGATGCAGGAAGTGCAGCCCAAGACAGAGAAGAGACCTCACTTGATGAGCGTGCCTTGGGGACGCATGGTTGGGATCCGTTTAGTGCTCCTGCCCTTCTGGCCTCCATTCCTTCCTCCTCGGAACTATCATCCTCTTATTCCAGAGGCTGGAGTAGGAAGAGGAGCTTGGGAGAAGCTAGATGGCTCAGTGGGTAAAGTACTGAGCCTGGAGTCAGGAAGACCCAAGTTGAAATCTGGTGTGATCCTGGACAAGTCAGTTTACCCCGTTTGCCTCAGTCCACTGGAGTAGAGAGATGGTAAATCAGGCCGGTATCTTTGCCGAGGAAACCCCGTGGCCAGCACTGGTGTGCCATGGTCTGCGGGGTCCTGAAGAGTTGGATGCCACCGAATGACAACAAGAAGCACTAGGGGTAGACAGAATCAAGTGGGCCCAATGCGGTCCCAGGAGGTCTTGGCCTTTAACCGATTCCAAAAGTCAGGAGGGAGCAAGCTGCTGCTCTTCACGCGCACCAGGAGAAGGCCTCAGGACGGTGCTGAGATAGGCAAGGACCAAGGTTTTCACACCAGCCTCCCTGGGACTGAGCTGCCTGAGGAGACGAAGCTGTCAAGGGCCAGGCATGGAGTGGCTTGAAATCAGGCAAGCCGATTTTGGCGGGGGAACCTTCCGCCACCCACCCACTGCCAGCCTCTTCCCGAGGTCTTCTGCAGTGTGTGGCCGTAATGTTGTGGACTTGCCTGGGACACATGTGGCAAGAGAACGATGTGGCCTTTGGGCTTCAAGATCCTCGATGTGTTCTCAGTGACCACCTCCTCCTTGAGTTGGACCAGATTGTGGAGTCTTAGAGCTGGGAAAGGCCTCCAGGGCCTCAAGTTCCCAAATCCCGCCTCATGGCTGGGCAGTCTCCACTCCTTTGAAAGGTGCTCTTTGTTCTCAGCATCTGCTTCTCAAGGAACTGAGCAGAAAGGCTTGTGAGAAAGAAAGAGGGGAACTCTAGAAAGAGACTTTTGAGTTACTTTAGAGGCCACTCATTCGACAGAGGAGGAAATTGAGGCAGCCCCCAAAGAGACCAGACCTCGTCCCAGGTTACACAGGGAGTAAGCCCTGGAGCTGAGGTTCAAATCCAGGTGCTTGAAAGCCAGCTCCAGTCTGGCATTATTTTTTCTAGATTTGCCTTTCGACTTGGAATGAGGTAGAGTCCCAGTTTCTTGGACTTCCATTCCCGGTCTTATGCTTAGTTAATTAACTGCCTCCTTCTCTGGGACCCGCTGACAACTGACTTCCTTTAGGAACTGTTCCCATGGCACACTTTGAAGTGGGAGGGTCCTTTCAAACAGAATCACGACCCATTTGAAAATGGCCGTGGATTTTAGTTGATGCTGCACAGGGACCCAGAGGGCTAGGTTTCTTCCATGAAGAGCCTCAAGTCCCTTGGGGCCTTCCCAGAATGCCTCAGGGTGACAGGAAGGATGAGCCACCTCTATCTAGAGCCCAAGAGGAGCATTTCTGAAGCCACTTGGATTTCTCCAGCACTCTCACAAAATCTGTGGACGCTCCTCCCGCCTTTGCTGGAGTCGCCTCGGTCCTTCCAGTGGGGCCCTGCCTCTCCTCCTCCCTGGCTGTACTCCTCAGAACATGTGAAGCTCCTGTATGATCTGTACCCCCTCATCAGCTGTTGATTAGCCAAGGAGGTCCCTCTCTCTCTATGGTCTCTGTCCTATTGGCTCAGACAGTTATAGCCCCCAAGGATTTAGGTGGGAAATGCACCCTATCTACAGATGTACCCACATCCACTTAGAGCTTTCATCCTAATCCCAGGATGCTCACTTCGCCTTATTTCAGGGTTCAAATTTCCCTTTCAATACTTACTGGTGCAAGGACTTGAGCAAGGGATGTCATATCTCCGAGTCGCTTCCTTTCTCTGGGAATGGCAGGTTCTTGGGGGGTTCCGAGTGCTCTGCTCATCTGAAATCGCTATTGAAAGGCCAGCATCACCCAAATATAAACCTGGGGGGAAATCGCAGCTGGCTCTGCCAGCAGGGGTTAGATGAGAAGCATGGGGGTGCTCTGCCCCAGCTAACTAAAGCACCTCACCAACAGGGTTAACTCCCAGCACCACCTAGTGGCCACAAACCTTTGTGTCCCAGCTGGGCCTTCCTGGAAGCCCAGTGCCCCTCCACTGGAGGGGATTCCCCAGGGAGAATCAGAACACTTTGGTTTCTTTGGATCTAAGCCACTTTTCCCCGTTCAAGCTCCAGGGAGGACCTTGCAAAAAGTGAGGGCCTGGATGCAAAAAACAGGCAGCCCGAGAAAGCAGTCAAATGTTCCGAGAGAACATTGCTACCTGGCCCCGGCCTTCCCGTTCCCTTTACTAAGGTACAGTGGAGGGAGGCCCGGGGCCTGGAGTCAGGAAGAGCTGAGTTCAAATCCAGCCTCAGACACTTATCAATTTATGACTCTAAGCAAGACTTATCACTTGTCTGCCTCAGTTTGATCAACCAAATGATGATGTTGCTGTCGGTCCTTCATTCTAAAAGAGGCCCTGTGACGTCAGAGAGGCGATGCCATGACTGTGAGTGAATTGGATTAAAGTCAGGGAGGGCCTTGCAAGGTCACCGGCCTCACTTTCCCCTCCAGAACCATCTAGGTCCAGTGGCCAGAAAGAGATCAGGATGACCGGAGATGGCCCCGGATGCAGTGGGAGCCCTCGGCCTTTTTAAGCGAAGGTCTTCAACAGGTCTCAGTTTGACTGAGGCAACACCCATTCAGTGATGGAGATTACATGGCAATCGAGGCAAAGGATCGCCTCTTTTACCTGGTCCAAAAAATCTAAATAAATGAAGGAAGGAATCTGGAAGGTGAAGACCCTTCGTTCTATTTGCATTCGATCAAAATTGATCAGGACCCAAACAATAAATGGCGATAATTCTAGTCCCTACTTCCTGGGATTTATGGTGAAGATCAAGTAAGATCATATTTGTAAAAAGCATTTAGTACACTGCCCAGCACACAGTAGGTGTTATATAAAAGCTTATTTATTACCTTTCCCTTTCCTCCTCTCCTCAATAAACACAAACACTGAACAATTGATAGGAATAGGGACTGGACCCATGATTCTACCTCTCCAAGGAACTTCCTCTCCCAATGCAAGACCACATTTTTCTTTGAATTCCCCAGCACTTAGATCAGTGCTTGACACATAGTAGGTGTTTAATGAATGCTTGCTGACTGATTGCCCTCTGAAACTTAGAATCTTAGAGAGCTGGTCAGAATAAAGAAAACTTCATTGACTTGCCCAGGGTCACATAGCCAATATGTGTAGGAGACAAGAGTCTTCTTGCTTCCAAGGCTGGCTCACTATCCACTATACGACACTGCCTCACGTGAGCAATTCCTCTTTCTACGGTTCCTTAGGTCTGTCCTCACTGCAGTAATGGGTGTTTTGTAGTTGTAACCACATAATTTCTGTGTGTGTCTTGGTAAGGGTAAACCTCCAAGTCTTGAGTATATTTTCCTTATTTTAAACGTCTTTTCTCTAGCTCTCTCTATTGCGTTCTGCTGGCTGCGTACAGAAAAGATGATGATCCATGGCCTTCCACTTAGTATCTGCTACTTTACTGAAGCTATTAATTAACTGAATCTCTAGGGTTCTCCAGATAGCCCATCATACAGTCTCTAAAAGTGACCATCTTTTTGCTTTTTAGCCACTCTTTATTCCTTCCATTTGTTTTGTTGTTGTTGTTGTTTTGTTTTGTTTTTTTTTTAACACCTCTTGCTAGCGACTCAGGTGCTATATCACCTATGGTGGGAAAATGGACGTCCTTGTTTTACGGCCAGTAAAGAGAGCCAAGCTTGGAGTTGGTAAAGATTGGATGGGGTTCAAATCCTGCCCCTGCCACTTGCCAGCTATGCGATCATGGGAAAATCATTGAATTTCATTGCAGATGGCTTGGGATTTGGGCCTGGTTTGTTTGGGTTTGATTTTTATCCATGATTTTATTGGAAAGGCCTCTTTTGTTTCTTCTAAATAATTTAGGTATCCAAATAAAACTACAAGTCTTGCTTTTAGTTACTAGCCATCATATTAAGGAAAGATCCACTTCTTCCCATGTTCTCAAATCAAAGTTTGTTTTGTTTATGACTCTCCCTTCTCTCCCCTTTTCCTACGGTTCCCTAATCCCTGTAGAGTTCAACCACACTTTGTGTGTGTGTATATGTGTGCGTGTGTGCGTGTGTGTGTGTGTGTGTGTGTGTTCCTTTTGTTCACTTCTGATAAGAGGGAGGTTCATGCACTACCCACTCTCCCCACCCCTTCCTCCCTATTGGTATGCTCTTCTCTCAAAGCCTTCTTCCTGATTTCCTTCCCAATGTTCTCCATTTTTCTTCCTCTTTCTTTTCTTTATTAAAAACATTAAAAATAAACAAAACCACCCACAATCCCTCTGTTTATCTTATTCCATTTCTTCTGTGACCCTCGTAGACATCAGAATTTGTTTCAAAGACTTTGTCTCTTAGTCAAAATATAAGCAAGTTATCATCCTTTAAATCAGTGCTTTTCTTTTTGTCTTTTTCTTTATATTTGTTTATTTTTTATTTTTTATTATACCGTTTTATAAAGCAGTGCTTTTCAAACTTGTGTTCTTAGTATCCCTTTATACTATTAAAAATGATTGAGGTGTTTAACATACATTGGACTATTTGCCATCTGGGGAGGACGTGGGGGAAGGGGGAGAAATTGGAACACAAAGTTTTGCAAGGGTTAATGTCACAAAATTATCCTTCCATTATGTTTTTTTTAATTTAATTTTTATTTAATTTTATAATTATAACTTTTTTTTGACAGTACATATGCATAGGTAATTTTCCATTATGTTTTGAAAAACAAAAAGCCTTAATTTAAAAAATGATTGAGCATCCGTTGGGAGTTTTTACTTATGTGGGTTATATTTATAGATATTTACCATAGTCTAAACAAAAACTCATTTTGAATTTTAGACCCTCTGAAAGGCCTGCAGAGACTGCCAGGCCTTAGATCAATGGTGTCAAACTCAAATAGAAACTGACTGCATATTGACTTGGAAAACAACAAATTAACATTATCTGTGTTGTATGCTATGTTTATTTATTTTGTTTAACAGTTCCCAATTACATTTTTCCCTATGAGGCATATGGGGTTAAGTGATTTGCCCAAGGTCACACAAATTTGAACTCAAGACCTCCTGATTCCAGAGCTGGTGCTCTATCCACTGCACCACCTAGCTGTCGTCCCCCCCCCCAATTACATTTTAATTTGAGTTATCTTGGATCCATTCTAACTTTCAGGGACTCTTTTCCTTGCCTAAGCCTTTCTCCTTCCCCTTCTCAATTCTTTATTCTCTTTCTAATTTGTTCCTCCAGAGCTCTTATTTCACCTACTTTATTAAAAAACAAACAAACAAACAAAAAAACTCTTGCTTTTTTCCCCCCAAGGATTCTTGTAACCCTTATGACTAAGGCAGTTTTTCCCCTGAGCTGCTGTTTGTATTTGTGGTACGATTTCTTCTTTTATGTTTACTTCCTGGGGGTCTCTCATCCCATAATATTTCTTCCTAACAAAGTCCGGTATTGTCTCGAGCTTCAGTTCCTAATGTGAAACTGGCCAGAACCAGCCAGGTTCCTCTTCAGCACGCGTGGCCAGGTTCGACCTGCCGTGGTTCCTGTTTATCCTGACCTCAGTGTCTTTCCACCGGCTTCCCCTCTCCCTGATGTATCTTTGCTCAGGCCCAGGTGGGCTTCAGGGTCTCTCGTCAGACCTCTACAGTTGGCTGTCCCCACACTTGAAGCTCCACTTTCCCCGCTGAGGGCTTCCTTTGCTGGCCCATTCCACTGAGTCTGTTCCAGCTTTCCCGGGGAGATCCTTCTCTGAGCATTCGCAGCTTCTGTGTTTTTGTACCATCTCGCTCTTGTCACAAGAGCTTACCAGGGTTTGTCTTTAGATTTCTTGATCCATTTTTAATCTAGTGGCCATTTGAGATCATTATCGGAGTGGACGTGGGAGAGCTGCCCCCTCTGTGACTTTTCCCACTCATGCCTTTCCCATGAGCCCAGACCAATTTTGTCAAACCTAGAGCAGCCTGTGGAACTTTTTATGTAATGAGTGTTGAGTGGATGAATAAATGCACAGATGAATGAATGAACAGATGGGTGAGAGAGAGAGAGATGAACAGAGCCTCCCAGTCAGAGTGGGCAGGAACTCTAGCACCATTGAATTCAAGCCAGACCTCAGCCAGAACCTCCTCTTCAACATGCCGGCTTTCTTGAAAATCTCTAAGGCGAGGAAGGCTTCTTCAACTTTTCCCACTCAAGACCCCTTTTCACTGGAGAAATTTCTGTGTGACCCCAGGCATCGAGGTATATACACTAGATATGTAGATAAAGTTCTCCTGAGAATAAATGCTAATTTGGTGACACCCTTCCCTCCAGATTCAGTCAGGAGACCCCAGCTGGAGTCACGAGCCACCGTTTAAGAAAGTGGGCCCTAGTGAAGGGCCGCTTTGACAAGTAGTGAGATGTTTCAAGTGGAAGATGTTTGAAAGGTCCCTGCTGTCTCTCAGGTCATGGTTCCTTGACTCCAACCACGTGCTCTTTTTAGGATGGCATCTGGCCTGCGGCGTGTGTCCCTTATTAGGGATGATTCCTGTTTCTATGATAAATGTCCAGGTCACTATGGAAAAGTTTCCTGTGTGAAAGGTAACAATGAGCAGATTTTTGCTCCTGAGAAGCACATTTTTATCCGCAATTCTAGGATGCTGGCGCTCTATGTAGCCGCCCTTCCCAGCCTTCCCTGGCCTGTCCAGTCATAGTCTGTTTCCCATCTCTCCCATGAAGGGCAACACTTACAGTGAGTGGGGCTTTAGGGGGACAGGCAGGAGGGGCCACATTTTGGAGGCATTTTGGCAGGGGATGGGGAAGAAGAAGAAGCAGCAGCAATTTTTGTCTAAGAGAAGGTCAGCACCATTTCAGGCTGAAATGTCATTTCTGTACCTGGTTTTTCTTCCCTGTCGTGTCATTAGCTCTACTGAAAGGGCTCTCTCTCCAAGCTCACGGCTCGGCACATCACAGGCACGGAACATATTGGTACGTGAAGGGCTGAGAGAAGAACCATAACTAGGGTGAATCAATTGGGCCTTTGCCCTAGAACTGCTGAATTGAGAGGGCTCTGTGGCAACATTTTCATTCCTTCAGCACAGAGAAAGGTAAAAATCAGCCCTTCGTTATCAAAATGCATTGAAAATAGGAAAGTACTGGATGACCGGTTCCAGGGAGCTCTTGCCCCTCCTTGCCCACCTCTCTTGAAGGGATATCGGGGGACCTCAGTGTGACCCTATTCACCCCAACTAAGGCTGTGTTTTATGTCACTTTTCCCAGGCCCGAGTTTTGGTACTCGTTCTGGGTGGCAAAACTCCTAGTTATGGCTCCAAATGAGAGAATGGATGGATGAGAGCATGAAAAAAGACTGTTTCTCCTCTGCTTATCACAAAGAGGCTGCTAAAGTAGGCAGGGAAGCTGCAGAGGGGCTCCTGGATGTTCTCTCTTTGGCTCTTGAGGGTGAAGGAGCCATCCTGCCCCCCCCCCACCAGGGCTCGCCGAGAAGCCCTCAGTCCGCCTGGCCTTCTGGAGAGCTGGCGGGTCGAATGGCGGAGCCTCCCCAGCACTCCGGGTGACCGCGGCATCCTTGCCGATCACGTGGCCTCCCCACACCCTTGGCTCAGCATCTCCAAGGCTCACTTAGTGCTCTTCTTCCCTAGCTGCCTCCAACTTGGGTCTGGAGAATAAGAAATCTGCTACCCACCCCAAGTCGCCATGGCAACAGCCAGTGAATGTGTTCCTCTCCTCCAGCCGGCCCCCAGGTGTGGAGGAGCTGCATCAGGAAGCTCAGCTTAATCTCCAGAGCTTGCTGCAAGGTACCTGCAAGGGGAAGGGCTCTGGGGGGCGGGCCCCAGGAGGGAGGAAGTGGAGGCAGCCAAAGGTCGCCACTCCACCTTTGGATTGGGGCAGCCAGGACGAGGTTTCTGGGCTCTGGGATGCCGGCAGCAGCACTAATGTGGAGTGCCAGGGTCAGTGGTGAGCGTGCCCATTTCGGCCTCCTGAAGGCTGCACGAGGGGCAGCATTCTGCCCCTTCAGATCTAGGGCTGGGGGCAAGGGCCTAGCAAGGTGAAGAGCCGCTGAGGATGGCTTGAGGATGCCGTCTCTGCATTTGACTGCCCCAAGGTCTCTGCTCCTCTGCCTCTCAGCCGGGACTGTTCTGTCCTTGTGCCCTACACATGCTCCTGCCCAGCACAGGGCCGCTTTATGGAGCTTGTGCAGGGTAGGAGGAGAGGGGGCTGCCAGCATCTCTGGCTTGCCATGTCTGGATGGCTGCAAAGCTACAGCTAAACACAAAACAAAACAAAAAAAAAAAAAAAAACATTGATTCAGACAGTCCAGTCGAGGATCTGGATTCTAATCCTGACTCTAGTACCTAGTGACTGTACAATGGGGGCAGACCATGAACGCCTCCTGAGCTGCTTTCTGCAGCGCCAAAATGAGAGAACGATGCTGGCTGCCCCTGCCTCACTGGCTCGGGCTGGGGAAGCTGGGAGTCAGGCTGGGGGGGAGGGGTCTCCCACTCCACACTTAGCTCTGCTGCCTTCTCCTGGGCTACACGGAAAACTGGCCCCCTGAGTTCTGCTGAGCACCCGCCCCCTAAGTCTGGATCATTCCCGGCACCCATTGATCCTCCTGAACAGTGCTCATTATGGCTGCTGCCTCCCTTCTCCCCTCCTCTTCTGGGGTCCTTGTTGCTATGGCAACTGGTCTGAAATCCTCATTCCTAAGGCACACTACTACCACCATCCTGGCAGAGCGTTGCTATTCTGGGCTCCCCGGGCCTAGGTCACAGGGCAGAAGGTGGCGGTCGCAGGAACCATGGCCCCTGCCCACTTCTGTCCCAAAGGGAAACATGCAGAGGTCGTTCTGCTGATTTTTCTTATTCTCACTAACTTTACCCCCCAAATACTTTCTGACGGTCACTTTGCTTCCTCTTCTTCCCCTGCTGTCTACACTGCAAGCTCAAGCTTCCTCGGGCCCTGCTGTGGGCTCCCTTCAGGATGCAGGAAGTGGCAGACCAAGGCGGAACCATCCACCGACCAGGCGGTCTCTCTTACCGGTCTGTCCGGCAGTGGGGACACCCCCTTTCTCTTGTGCAAAACTCTTTCTCTTCCAATGACTTCCTCCTTGGGGCCTCCCCCACTTTCTTTCAGGTCAAGCTGATCTCCTTTCCTCCCAGAAGCCTCTAGTGGCTCAGCCCCTTGTTCTGCTTTTCATTCCTTGTGCATGCTCATATGCAAACATCCTTGTGTGTATCTGTACATATGCGGACAGACTCCATCTCTCCTTGTGAGGAGAATCTGTGCTCCCCATTAAGGCACCTCCCATGTTGTCATTTTTCCGGGCTTGGTTCTGTTATTCACGCGTGTGTCTCTTGTTCCCTCAACTGACCCATGGTGGGGACCGGGTGTTCTACCTGTGTTTTCCCCGAAAGTGTCAATAATGGCACTTGACTGACTCATGGTAAGTGTGCAATGGAGCCTTATTGAAGGGAAGAGAGGGTGGCGGGATGGGTGTTGGATGACCACTAGGCAGGCACCTCTCCCAAGTCAGAGGGCCCCTTGGCATGGAGAATGGCAAGCCAAGCTTGCCACCAGGAGTGGCCACATGCATGTCCCGGTCTCATCCGGGCAGCACCTGGCAAGGGCAGTACTTCCCAGAGAAAGAAACATCAGAAAGAACGTGGGATTGGTAGTGAGTGGACCTGGGTTCAAAGCCTAGCTCCACCCCTCGACAGCCTTAGTCCTTTCTCCTTTCTGGGCCTCAGTTTTCTCCCCTAAAAATGAGGGCTCAAGAGCAAATGAGGCAGCTAGGAGGTGCTGCAGTGGATAGAACTCTGGGTCTGGAGTCAGGAGGACCTGCCTCAGACACTTCCTAGCCATGTGACCCCAGGCAAGTCACTTCAGCCCGTTTGCCTCAGTTCCCTCATCTGTAAAATGAGCTGGAGAAGGAATTGGCCAACCACTCGGTATCCCTGCCAAGAATCCCTCACCCAGGTTCTGACCCAAAGTCGGACATGATCCAAGCGACTGGACAACAGAGTAAATGACTTCTGAGGTCTTTTCCAGCTTGAAGTTCCCAAGTCACCGTCTCCTGACGGCATGGAACCCTCGGGGACTGACCTGGCTGCCATTTTTCCTTCTGCCACTGGACCAGGCGTGAACCTCCCCAGAAATCTGCCAGATCTTAGGAACCCCTTCCCTTCTCCCTGGCCTTGGCTAGGACCTTTGTATTGCCCCAGAACTGACCCTTTTCCTCCCAAATGGGGGCTTCTATGGGTCTACGAGAGCCTCCTGGTTACCTTGAGCAGCCATAGCCAGCATCCTCTTGTTGACAGGAAGCTCTCCTCTGGCTCTCTGGCCCCGTGGATCGAGGCACCGTGGAGCTAGATGATGAGCCCGATTGCTCGGCTACTGAAGCGAGTTCTGAAGCCAGAGGGACATCCTCCAAGATAGGCCACGAGGAGCTCAGTGCTTATTGGTGGCCAGTTGGGTGAAGCCAGAACTAGAACCCGGTGATCCGACCTTTGCCCCAGGGCATCATAAGCAGGGGCCACTGCTGGCATTACTGCCTCATCCTGACAGCTTAGAAACAAGCATTTAGCACCGAGGAAGCCAAACTAATTAAAGTAGAAAACTACTTGCTACAAGGGGGTGAGCTTCCTGGCTTCCTTCCACGTGGCAATCTTGTCCGTATCCCAGGGTCCCTCCCAGGAGCCGCTTCCCCGGGGCCGTTCATGCCACGGGCTCCGGCTCAGGGACAAGCCCAGAGGAGACAAGGAGGCAAAACTGCTGAGTCCAGGTTTAGGCCAGGAGGACGGCCACGTTCCCATTCCTGCCTCTGCTACTTTCAGAGTATGGGGGCCAGAAATTGGATCATGGCTCCAAAATTTAGAGCTGGAGGTGACTTCTGAGACCGTCTAGTCCAACCTTCCCCCATTTTGTAGCTGAAGAAACTGAGGCTCCGAGCAGGGGAGTGGCTTTCCCAAGAAAGGGCAGAGCCAGGACTGGAAGCCGGGAGCACCAAGTCAGCTCTTTCCCCGCCCGGTGGCTGCAGTCCTGACCTTTGGGCCTCCCTCTCTGCACTCTTTGTTCTCATGCCTTTTCTTTTGTAGAAGAATATGAGGAACAATACTCAGAAGCCAGGATTTCTGGGCAGACCTTCCGCACTGCAGCCCCCGGCGACCCCCCGGAGCCCACGAACAGCTCAAGGCCACAGGCTGCCAGGCGGTTGGAGTTTGTGTTGATGGTGAGCTTCAGCTTTCTTTCATTGGCAAGGGCCATGGTAGGCAGCCCCCCTTCACCCACCGCCAAGCAGAGGCCCACCAATTATGTGCAGAAGCCCTCGGCCGCTTCTGTTCTTCAGGCCTTCGAGGGAAGACCAATGAGCCCTGGTGTGTCCATGGAAGCCCAGTCCCCCGGGCCGAGGACAGAACTGAAGTCACAGTGAGTGGCTTGAAGCCCGCCCCCCCAAAGGGCCACTAGGGATCAGGGAAACTCACCATGAGTCAGCGTGGTAGCCTAGGTACATTGGCCTCCATAAGGCCCAGGTTCAAATTTCACCTCAGACATTCAGTAGCTGTGCGACCCCAGGGAATCACCGGCCCTTTCTGGACCTCGTCCTCACCTGGACTGTTTCCACCTCTAAAGCTAGGCCCCCATAATGGTCCTCCCCTTCTTCCTTCACTTTAATCATTCCTCCAGGAAGCCTCTGCCTCACAGCCCCAAGAACAAGCGACCGGACCTCCTCCGGCCCCACTCCCCGCTTCCAGCAGGGCTTCCCATCACCCTGTTTCCATTGGACTTTTTCCTAACAGCCCACAAGCCGACGAGGGAACGGAGACAAGACCACCACCCAGGGGGTGCGGCCCCCTGAGTCCTCCCTGAGCCTGCCCTCCTCTCCAGACAAGCCAAACACCTGGAGCAGACCCTTCCCTCTGCCCATCCTGGAGGAGAAGAGGTGGCACCCAGCATGTTCCACCCAAGGCAGCATCGTGCCCATCAATGTCTCCGGTAGGAGACGTTCTCCTTAATTACTGCACGTGTTACTTTGTACAGGCCTTTCCAAATTTCCCTAAATTCTGAAACGTCCCAGGGCCAAATAATATTCCATTATATTCAAATACAATTTGTTTGGCTGCGCCCCAAACTGATTTAACTTCCATTGAGATTCTCGATGGTTGGACATTGCCTCACCATGGCCCAACACCCTCAGGAAAGCGAATTCCCAGGGAGCATCTTTTGCCCTTCAGGAATCTCGTTGACGTTACCTGGCTGTTGAGCCGGCCTCAGTCTAGCGACTCATCCTTCTCAGCCACTTGTTGCTCCTAAATCCATAGTTAATGTGAACTCTGGCACTCTCAGACCCAAATTTCCATTAACGTCTTGTCGTTTTCAGCTCCGGGTTTTGTTTTCCAGATGACTCACGTACTGACCCTCCCAGAGGCAGTTTTTTTATTTTATTTTGTTTTGTTTTTTTGCCTATATATGTCTGGTATTGCCGGGCCGAAGCCTTGCTTGGGACTCAAGTCTAGAGCAGGAGGGAGTCTTGCTAGCATTCCTTTAATTATTGATTGTTAATTAATATAATTAAATTAATTTAGCAAATCTTTTTCAAATGGCCCAATGCTAGGCAACAAAAGTATCGCGGGTCTTTATAAGACAGTATTTGGAGCACAGTAGGACAGAGAAGAAAAAATACACAGAGAATAAGAACAACACAGATGGGTGGTACAATGTGCATGGAGGATTCAGGCCTGGAACGGGTCGTTTCTACATGAGGCTTTCGGAGAAGGGAGCATCTGAGCTGAGCATTGAAGGATGGCAGAAATGGAGGGGGAAAGGACCAGAATAAGCAAGAGGGTGCTATCAGGAGAGCCCAAGGCATCTGAGGGAAAAGGCGAAGAGCGCAGGTTGGCTAGAGCGGCAGGTTCCTGTAGGGGATTGGGGCGGGGGGGGGGGGGAGAAATGTTCAAAAGGTTACAGTTAAGCGAGCTTTTCTTTATTCTGGAGGCAATGGGGAATCATTTGCTGAGGCAATGACTCAGTGAGATGGATCTAGCAGTGTGTGTGAGATGGATGGAAGCCAGACAGACTGTAGACAGAGGCCCCAGCAAGAATGGCCCAATTTGGAACGGCGTGATGAGGTCCCGGGCCGGAGTAGTAGGGGAGAGGAGTCAGAGGAGAGAGACATCAGAGGGAGGATGTGCATGGATTTGACGACCAGCTGGATGGAAGCGAGAGGGCAGGATCCAAGGTTCCTCGGAGGTATTGTACGTGAGAAGGGAGGCGCTCTACGGTCAAGGTGATTTGAGTTTGGGACTTAGTATAGTGCTATAAATGGGCATCAGGAGGCTGAAGAAACAGGTCCTAGAGACAGAAGCAGCACTGTGGTTAACTGTGGAGTCCAGGCAAGGCAAGGGGGCAAGTGAAGTCACACAGAGAATGTGAGGCTGGGAGACGAGAAACAAGACCTGAGCAACTAGAGGTGACGGTGACGAATGAAAACCAGCGTATGTGGAAAGCAGCCAGTTTGTGGGCTGCGGCTGGAGAGCGGAAGCTTGGGAAATAGAATTAAATGGAAGAATAGAACCAGCATGAGATAAGAGACTCCAAAAAGTTTCTGGGAGAAGCTAAGGAGTATTAAGACCAGGGCCTCATAACTGCATGTTCCCCAGTTCCTCTTGTTCCCTTCCCCAGACCATCTCCCCCCCAATTAACCCCAGAGAGGATATGACCTCAAGCTAGCTTGAGTCACATGTCATTTCTAGCTGGTAATCCCGTGGTCCCGGTCAGACCCCATAGAGAATAGTATCCAAGTTCTGGACAAGACGCTTAGGAAGGCCACTGATGAGAATCGGCGGAGGAATGTCCAATATGGGGAAGGGCCCTTGGGAACATTAGATGGAGAAACTGAGGAGGTTTAGCCTGAAGAGGACTCGGAACGAGGGAGGGAATGTGGTCACTGTTTGGCAAATATTTGAAGGGTTGTGGGGGAAGAGAGAGTAGACATGTCCCATAGGAACACTGGACGGGAATAAGAAACACCCTCCTTACCCATGAGTGCCATCCCAAAGTGGCTGGCAAGTGGGATCTTCCTCTCCCTTAATGGCATTGGTCCAGGGGCTGGAGGGCTACTCAGTCATCATTCTGTGTGTTCAGCCTCAAGGAGGGGCTGGCCTAGAGAGGCCCATGACTCTCTGACCTAAGAAAGGCTCAGGAGAGCCCAATGGTACTTAAGCCCCCATGGGTTTTCTCCACTTCTCCATTGCCAGATTGTGACAGGAGCCAGTCCATTCAAAAGTGAGCCAGTAACGGTTTGGATGCTTTTGATGATAAAGAACTCCACCTCCCCAAAGGATCCGGTTTCAGACAAGCAGGAGCAATATTTTTTAAGGGAGATGGGAGGAAAGGGAGGCAGCCTTTAACTCTCCTTGAGCTGTTATTTTGGGAAGTGGCTAGAATCCCACTTTTCTGCTATCAAAAGAGACTACCCGCCGCCGAGGTTTCCTTAGCAAGGCAGCTTAGACCCTTAGCTTTGTTCCTGGACTGGGACGGCTGACTTCTCCATCGAGCTCTGAACTCTCCACAGACCTGAGGGTATCCCTCTGAGTGCTCTCACTGGGCTGTTTCTTGCAACAAGGGGTCCCCGCGGACTCACACATCAGAACCGTGACCTCCACACGAGCCTTTTCCCATTCGGCAGCGGTCTTCTTAGGAGCCTCTTCATTCTCCCAACAAGACAAAGCTGGGAGCGCTAATTTGGAGATGGCCTTCCGAACCTTGCTGAAAAAGTGATTCCCTTCCACGGCCATCTGTGTGCCAGTTAAGAGTCCCAGGATGCCTGAGAGATCAGATTTGCCTTCTTGTGGTAGGCTCTCTGGGTCACCTTGCGTGCTATCTGTACTCTGTGGCTGGCACATAGTAGGTGCTCAGTAAAGTCTTGCTGATTGGTGGCCTAGAAGACAGATCGGCCCGTGTGTTTTATTGCTTTATTTATTTATGTGTTCTTTATTTGTTGGTTTATTATTTTATTTTCATTCATGTATTTATTTATTTTCTCATGCCCCGGCACCGTATCTCTAACGATCATCTTTCTTGCTCGTCACAGCTGCTTGCTCTCATCTCTAGCTTGCCTGGTGTATGTAGGAGCCATTTTCTCCCTTTTCCCATCTTCGCTATTTAATTAGACTTGTAAGACATCAGGCAACTATATTCTTCTGTGAGTCATTGCTACTGGTCTCTCCTTGACTTCCTGGTAGACCAGAATCCCTTTCTCTTCTGCCCTCCCATCCCCTGACATGCATCTGAATTTTCCTCTGCCTCTTCAGACCTTCCTCTCTTTCGTTTTTATTTCTTCTTCCAGTTACTTCTGGGTATTTCATCCTTCCTGAGACCAGGAGAGTCAGGAGGTGGTCCTCAAACCCCTCACTTACTTTCTTTGGAGAGAGACCACATTCCCTCCTGAGCATGCATAACAGTTACTTGGCCGTGGTAGAATAAACATCATGTTCTCGTTACGATCCCCTTTCCCCTTCCTACATGCTGCAAGTGAGACCCAGCCCCAGTCCTCTGTTGTTCTTGACCATAGCCCTTGGGGCCCTCTCACACTTTTTCCCAGCTAGAGTATTGGGATACATGGGGTGCTGCAAAGGGATCCTGGATTCATTGTAATGCCCGAGTTTCTTTCTTCTCTTATGCAAAGATCCTGTTTCTTTTACAGCTTCTGTCAGAAGTCTTTTCTAGTTCTCCTTGGTCTCAGTGCCTTCCCATTGAGATCTACCCTACCCATAACTTGTTGCCATCTACTTATCTGCACATTGTCCCACCGTTCCGACTTGAGAGCTCCTTGAGAACGGGAACTGTCTTTTGCCTTTCTTTGTACCACCCGAGCTTGGCACACTGCCTGACACGAGTGCTTAATAGATGCCTATTGATTGATGCGTGGCCTGTAGAGTAGAGGAAGGAGGTAGTATGAGCATAGTAGAGAAGAGTGGAAAAAACAGATGGCTGCCAGCCTGAGAAGCAGTGTACAAGGACGTCATCCTCTTTCCCCAGGCCCAGGCCTTCTACTTCCCAGAATTCATCAGCATGTCTCAGACTGAAACTTTGGGAAATCCTACTCTAAGGTGACAAGAAAAAGAGGTTACGCTCTAAATAACCATTAACATAATCAAACCCTAACCATGATGGTGTTAAGACAGAAACTCAATCTGCCTTTTGGGGTATAGCCAGTTTTCTCGACCCGGTCGCTCTAGAAGGTGTGGCTGTTATGGTTTCCCCCCTCTGTTGATGTTTGCAGAGAGAGAGCTGAGTCACTTCACAGTCAGGGCAAGGTCAAGAGCCATCCCTCTCCCTGGGACCACCTAAGATATCTAAAGAAACCAGGTCATGGCCAATGAAGTCAAGGGACAGGGGGATGTGTGAGCTGGGGTGCGGGTTGGGGAGCTAAGCCAGTGCAGGGGATGGGAGAATGACCTTTTGGGAAGAGGGGAGGAAGGGCACCACCTTGTCAGATGCCCCCTCGTGCTCGTTGTCGCTCCCGTCTTTGTTCTGCCTCCATTTGATTCCTATCTGCTTTTGAAAGAAGCCACGATATACCCAGTGTGTTTCTTTTGACTACAGGACAACAGTTTGATAAACACGCCAGTTTGCGACACTCCTTGTTTAACACGGAGACCGCAGTGAACCCAAAGTCTACCCTGAGGCGGCGGCGCACCATTATTGGCTTCCCTCATCTCTCCTTGCGAGACCAAGGTGATCTCCCCAGTGGCCTTGTGCATAAGGCCTTCCTACGGAACCTGCTTTGCCTGTGCCCCCCACTTCCCCTGTCTAGCTCCTTGGGGCTGGGAGAACACGATGGGGGGCAGGCCGGGATAGAATGGCCGTGTGAGAAGCGGCAGCAGAGAGGTATTGGAGAGGTCAGAGACGGAAGCCACAAGGACAGAGGCCAAGCCCCCCCCAGACTGCTGGGAGCAGCCTTCCCGGCATTTGTACCCACAATCACCTTCTGGCAAACCCCTGGATCGAGTAAGAGAGGCCATCCGGGGATTGAGCTAATTTGGTCTTAACTAGGGAAGTTCTCGTTTCTTTCCACTTCATTTGAATATGTTGTCTACAAATGAGAGAGCACCAGCCTTGAATTCAGGAGGACCTGAGTTCAAATCTGGTCTCAGATACTTAACACTTCCTAGCTGTGTGACCCTGGGCAAGTCCCTTAACCTCAATTGCCTCAGCAAAAAAAAAAAAAAGGGCAAAAAGAAGCCTTTGCCACTGCCTGTAAATCCATATTTCAGTAATAAGAAAATAATGAAATTAGGAGAGTATCCCTAAGAATGAATCAGCACGAGCCACAGAGCCGGGGAGACACTAGTCTTTCCCCATTTTGAATTTCCTCTTCATCCTGGAGGCATCTCACTGACCTAAGTGTTAAAATTCTTCCCTGATCCTGAAATACTTTGGGCCTTTTGAACAACCGGGGTGCTTTCTGACTCTTCCCTGGGTCTTTTCTAGAGAAATCTTTTCTCTTGGCTCAAAGGATGCAAGAAATCTTTGGTATAAATAACTCCCAGACTGGGCTCAATGCCCACGATGGGCAAGGGGAGCCGGACCGTTTGTACAGGACATCCCACCCCAGTGTAGCCCGTCGGCTCATTTGTAATAACTTGGGGCGATCCAAGGCTTTTAGCGAGGAAGCGAGTGGCCGGCCCCGGGAAGGATTCCAGAGCCGAGAGTTTCAGGCAGAATCCTGCCACTCGGCCACCCAGAGCTTTGGGAAAGCCCCCGGCTGTCCTAATCGTCACCCCCAGGAGGGCAAGGCCGAGGAAGTCCCATCAGTTCATTGCCAGAAACTCCCTCTGGTGTCTCAGAAGGAGTTTGGGCCTCTTGACACTGGTGAGCCAACAGGGGATGCAGCCCCTGGGATAGAATTAACAGTCTGAATTACTCTCCCTTTTCCATTCTCAGGTCGGAGCAACGGGCAAGTGTACTCTGCTGCTAAAGAGTCTGCCTCCTGGAGCACAGCTCCCGAAGTGGCCAACGGAAGGGGGCCAGCCGGCCACGAAATATGTTCCCCGAAGCTGATTTCTCCAGTGCTGAGGAAGGCGCCCAGTGACCTAGGAGAGTCTCGCCCAGCACAGGGTGGCCCGGTTTCGCCCAGCATGGAGGGCATGGGGATGGTGTACAGCGTCCCCTCTTCCTGCAACGGACCAAAGGATTCGACGTTCTCTCCCCCGTGGAAAGGAAGCTGCTTTAATTACACGAGCCCCTCCAGCCCTGCTCCTGGAGAGTGTGGTCAGGTCAAAGAAAATGGGAAATATCCTTTGGCCTGTGTTCCTCAGGGCTCTCTGAATGCCCTCAGCCCTGAGAACTTGGGGAACAGCGGCTCCATTCTGCTTGCTCAGGATGACCAGGCGGGGAGCGGCGGAGTGGCCTGCTGCCCCAGGTTCCCCACTCCAAGAAGCCGAGAGCCAGAGAAGGACTACAAAGGGGGGGGCCTTGCTGGTGGTAAGCCGGGGGAAGGGGGGCCCTCAAGGATAGAGTCAGACCCAAGTGCCTGTAGATTCCGGGAGAGGTCACTGTCCGTGCCCACGGACTCAGGCTCCATGTGCTCAGTGGACGGCGGCTGTGCGGAGGACCAGCAGGGCAGTGAAGCCAGCACCCTGGCCTACCCCAGCGCCAGCTCAGAAGGCAGTGCCAGTACAGACAACGTCTCCTCCGTCGGAGCCGAGCCCAGACCGAGAAGATCCAAGAGCATCTCCCTGAAAAAGGCCAAAAAGAAGCCTTTGCCCCCGATGCGCAGCGTCTCCCTGGTCAAAGACGAGGCCATCCTCCAGACAGAAGCCGGGCCAGCCTTGGCCAAGGACCAGAGGCCCAGGAGCCTTTGCCTCCCCCTTGAACACCAGGGGCGTCAGTTTTCCTCCGTGGATGCTCAGGGCCACCCAGCTGTGCCTCTTCTACGGGAGACAGAAGGCCCCCACTTCTCCCACCACTGGTATCTCCCCGACTGGAAGTCCAGCGACCCCTACCGCTCCCTGTCCAGCTCCAGCACTGCCACCGGGACCACAGTGATTGAGTGCGTGCAAGTGAGGGGCAGCTCCGAGTCTCTGACTTCCCCTTCCACCTCCAGGGCCACCACACCCTCCCAGCTCTCCACGGAGACTGAAGCCCGGGAAGTGTCGTCCCCCGGGCGGCTGACGGGACTGATGTCACCTTCCAGTGGCTACTCCAGTCAGTCTGAGACCCCCACTCCCACAGTTCCCGGCACATCCACGACACTGGGTCATTTACCTTACACGGGCGGCGGCAGCCGGGTCCGACCGGTGGTCCCGGAGAGGAAGTCGTCCTTGCCTCCGACATCACCGATGGAGAAGAGTCCCAAGTCGCAGCTGTCATTTGACCTCCCGCTGACCCCTCCGGCCCTCCTGGATGCGTCAGGGATGAAGATTTCCCTGCGGGGCAAAGCCAAGGTGAGCCGTCATCATTCAGACTCCACCTTTGGAGCAAAACTGGCCCAGAAGACCGGCCCCAACCAGCCTATAATGCCCGTGGTCACCCAGTCTGACCTGCGTTCCGTCCGACTGAGGTCAATCAGCAAGTCGGAGCCAGAAGATGACGTGGAGAGCCCCGATCCAGTGGAGGAGCCCAGCCTGGAAGTCTTCACTCTGCCAGAGCGAAAGGTAAAGCCCCCAGTGGCCGAAAAGCCCCCAGTGGCCGAAAAGCCCCCAGTGGCCAAAAGGCCCCAGAGCCTAATTCCCAAGGAGCCTCTCCCAACTTCCCCCACTTTGCTCCTGACTACTGAGAACACAAGCGGCCAGACCAGGCCCTCCCCTCAGGATATCTACATGGTTGTACGGAAACCAAAGGCTCTCAGAACCCCGAATAGCCAGAGCCCAGTGGCGGGGACCCTGGATGAAGAGCGTCCCAAGATGAGGTCCCTGCCAGAGAGGGCCGGCGTCCAGAGCGGGAGCGAGACAGAGAGAAGAAGAAGCAAGATTCCCCCTCCGGTGCCGAAGAAGCCTAGCGTGCTGCACCTGCCCATGGCCTTGCCCCTGCCTCAGCCAGGGGCCAATGCGGGTGAGCCAAAGCTGGCTCCCAATCCCATCATCACTCTGGATGAAGACGTCAACTCGCAGCTGAGCTCTGATGGCTTACGGGCTGCTGATACCAAGGAGGAACCCTCTAAGCCGCCATCCAACAATGGGATCGAGGCAAGCCTTCCAGGTCAGTTACTATTGTACTTTTGTTGTGCCCAGGGCAGCCCATAAGCCGAGCAGCCACTAATGGCGGTCTTGGGCCCGGAGCGAGCGGGTCAATTCTGAAACACACAGTCTGGCTAGGGGATTTGGGTCACTCTAGAAAGGCTCTAACGGGGCCACCATGGTCTTCATTCCAACAGGACAAGTCAGTGAGAGATAGATGCCAGAGGTTCGCTTTGGGCCCTTCTAGGCTTGAACCTGAGAGGGCAAAGATTGGGAATCAACGCTCATCACTAGGGCCATGGAGCGAGGGCCCAAACGGCCCCTAGTGTCCAGGAGTTAACCCCTAATGGGAAGAGTGCCATATCCATCCAGCGGTACATCCCAACCGCTGACTGGGCAGAAGGGAACCTTTGAGAAATGGAAGTCCGCCTCATTTGCCTCTGGCAAAGCGAGCCATCTTCTCGGTCTAGGCCATGGCCCCAACTCCCGGAATCTACTAGGGGAAGGCCACCTTGGGTGAGGGAGGAGCAGGGCAACCCAAGAGCGTCTCTGCTGAAAGACAGGAATTGGGGGAGATTGTGGCTCCATTCCCTAATTCACTTTCTCTCTACCTCAGGAAGTTGCCTGGAACAGAGCACTGAAGAAAAATGTTTTGCAAGCGACAAGACGGCAGAATCCATCGCAGAAGACGATGACGATGTGTTTGTGGCATCTCGCACAACTGAGGACTTATTCACAGTCATTCACAGGTCAGAGCCCAGGGCCCCCACTTTCACTGAAAAGCACACGGCCCAGCCCTTTGCTCCCTCAGCTGCCTTCTTCTCTTAAGTGTGTTCTCGATGCTTTTTTTTACTCTGCTCTTACTTCTCAATGATTCTTCCCCCAAAGCTGACCTCCGCCTACACACACACACACACACACACACACACACACACACACACACACACACACAATTCCCCTCTTGTACACTTACTGTGTTCAATTTGTTTTCTGCTTAACTTCAGAAAGGAGATTCAAGAACCATAGGTAGAAGTTTAGGCTCCACAGCAGAACTCCCTAAGGGCTAGAGCCATCCCAAAGGCCAATGGGCAGCCTCAGGGGTTAGTGAGTCCCCTCTCATTTAGCGTCTCTATGCAGAGACTGGAGAACAAATGGTCCTGGGGATCCTTTCTCTAGTTGGACTACAGGTCATTGAAGTCACTGTGATTCTGGGTTTGCCAGATGATTTATTCCAGTGTAGGTATGTACATCCCCAGTCTCAATAAGGAAATCTAGCCTCTGTTTCCCCAGGGTTAACGTACAGTGCAGAAAGGAGACTGACGGGCTATATCGTCAGACACAATCAACATGGATTCATTAAGCACCTACTATGTGCTAGGTACAGTGCTGGGCAGTAGAGATATAAAGGCAATATCCAACGGTTCTGGGCCTCAAGAAGGTCACGTTTTCTCCGGGGTGATAGCAGGTTTACAAAATGATCATTCGAGGGGGGAAGGCACTAGGAGTTGGGGGGATCCAGCAAAGACTTCATGGAGAAGGTGGCCCTTGAGTTGGCCCTATGAAATGGAAAGGCAGAAGACAGGAGACGCCTCGTGGGAGGAAAAGCGAGAGGGTGCATCGAGTTAGACTGCAGACCACAGGAAGGAAAGCTAGCAAAGCATTTTGGAGCCAAGGGGTGAAAGGTCTGAAAGACAAAACATAGAATTGGGACAATTCAATTCGCTTCAGTTCAGATGTTGTGCTAACATCTGTCGCTGTGCTCTTCCAGCTTAAAAGGATGGTCACGTTAATGGGAGGAAATGATGCTGAAGGTGACACAGCTATGTGAGAGGGACAGGAAATGTCCCCAAAGAGTCACTCATCAGAAAATCCAGTTGGAACCAAGAAGCCAAACTATCTCAGTGGAGGGGGAGCAGCGGGAGTGTTTCTATCCCCAGCTGCCCCAAGTGTAAGGGCACAATGAAATCTCCAAGTTTTCTTGTTTACAAGCTGATGTGCCCGGGGATCTCTTTGTGAGGTATGAGCCTCTTAGATTGGGTCAAGAAGAGCCTGGCTGATTGGCTAAGCAAACACGCTTCCTCTGCCCTTTGGGAGTTGTCAATGGCAGGAGAAAGTTCAGCTGTGGGTGAGCAGAGGAAGTCTCCAGGTTCAGAGGTGGAGCCAGGCAGCTCCTGAGCACAGGGGCCTCCACTCCTGAAGTTTCTGCAACTTTTTAAAGGCCCCAGAGGCAGGTAAGCTTGTTTTATCAGCCAATCAGCTCTTTCTTTTCTTGACCCAATCAAAGAGCTCCACAAAAGAGATCCTAGGCTATCGGTCATCATTTAGACCTCGAAAAATATATAGAGCCCTTGCCCATGCGCTGATTATATTCATTGAGACGGACAGGAGGTAGAACTCCCTCCCTTATATCTTTGAGACAAGAGGCTGTGATCTCTTGGTTGAAACCCCAGCAAGGGATCTTGGAGTCACCATCAACTGTACCCGTGGCCCCAAATTGCTTGCGGGGGCCCCAAAGGTCAGTAAAAAAAAGTAAAGCAGTAAATCGGTTGCGGACTGGGTAAGTCGATCCCCCCCCTCCAGACTTCAGTCCCTTCTTCTCACAAAGTATGGAGGCTGGACTAGAATGGATTTGAAGCTGGCAAACTCCCATCCTCTATCCACTTTGAAGCCTGGCCACATGTTCATCTGCCTGCCCCGTTACAACCAAGAGAGCCGGGGTGATCTGTCCAAGGTAACGGGTACGACAAATCAGGAGCCTACTTGCTCCTTGCCTTTGCTCGGCATGAGCAGGGCCCCCCCCCCCCACCTGCCGGGAATCTGCTGGTAAATGTTTAACAACCAGCTTTCCTAAAGATATATGCCCCCATACACTTTTTATGTTGAATCTACATTATTAACTTTTTTTTTCATCACTTTCTTAAGTCTAAATTAAAAAAAAAAAATCAACCAGGCCTTAGGTTGCTGTACTTGCCGATTTCTGAAATTTACTTTTCCTACTTGGCTTCTGTGGGTCTGAGCTGGCTCCAGTACTCCAAGACAATCTGTCATCCTCCCGGTAGCGAATGTTCAGTGATGAGGCGGGCCTCCCGGGTCCTTCTGGGTTCCCACCTGGCTCCTTGGGGAGCCAGAGCAAAAGCACAGAGCCCCGCATCAGGGCTGCCACAGATGACTTAAGCTTTCCCCAGAGGGGGCGGTCAGAGAACCATGCACGTCAGTTCATTTCAACTCAATTCAGCCAGTCTCTTCTGAGTCTCCATCATGGGGCTACATACTGTGCCAAGTGCAAAAGACAGCAAAGTGAAAGTGTTCCTGCCTTCAGGGAGCGTACATACAGGGAGGGGTGGATGTCCGCCTACAGGGTGGAGGCAGAGGGGAGCCCGCAATAGCTGGGGGGATCAGGGAGGGACTCAAAGAAGGTAATTTGTGGGATGCCCAGGTAATGAGGGCAAGGATTTCCGCTGGTGGGAAGAGCCCAGGTAAGGCAGAGAGACGGAAGCTAGAGTATTGTATATGGAGGATAGCCAGGAGCCCCTCAATAACCTCTTCTTCAGTAATTTCTCACCAATCCTACTTCCCTTTTTTAGATCTAAGAGGAAACTGCTTGGCTGGAAGGAGCCCGGCGAGGCCTTCGCCAGCGGCAGACTGAGTTCCCATCCGATGGCCAAGAACCCGGCTGCTCCACCAGCTAGCGAGGCTGCCGCTGCAGGTGGTTGTGGCAGTGGCGGCAATAGAACCACCAGCAGAAATGAAGATTTTAAGGCTCTGCTCCAAAAGAAAGGGAGCAAGAGTAGCGTGGGCTCCCGGCCGTCGGCGGCGGAGCTGCTCAAGACCACCAATCCCCTGGCACGCCGAGTCGTCACAGAGTTTGCCGAGGACCAAGACAGCAGCAATGTGCCCAGTACCTAAGCAGCTCCAAGATGGCTGTGGGGACGGGAAGCTGGGAAAGACTTCTGAAAGGCAACCGTGAAAAAGATGAAAATGACCAACGGAACATTGATGGCGACCTGACATTAACTTAGAACCTAGACTATCTGGACTTCGGGGAAAATGTCTCCAGCCTTCTTCATCTTGAGCTCAGACTAGCAAAATTGTGATAAACTCCCAACATCTGAGGTCTGATTCTTACGGTTCTGTCATTATTGACCACTGACGATCCCCTAGTGTTTCTGTCTTTTGAGCAAGGGCACAGGCCCTGTGTGGGAGACTCACGGATGACCTCTTCTCCCATGAGGCTCCTTTCTTGACATGGAGCTGATTTGATGGAAGGCTCCACAGAAGAGGCTGTCCAGTCTGGCCACAAGCGGTGGGTGACGGGGCTCCTTCCATTCCCCTGTCTAACACTCTCCTCTCTAGCATGGAGATGCCAGAAGGACTGACTTCTTTGGGGCCTCCCTATGACTCCTCCCTGATGGAGTCATTGGGTTCAATAACGTAAATTGTGGATGTTGTTCCTCTCTCCTTCAATGTCCTATCTTTTTTGGATTGCTTTTCTATACGGAGATCAGGGTGATGAGACCAAACAAATCTCTATATTTTGGTTTGGGCCCAGATGACCAACTAGGGTCGCTTCCATTTGGATTGCTTTGGAGGAACCGAGCTTGTCCAAAGTGGCAACCGTTGGTTCCTTCAAAGCGCCTTCTCTAGGACGGCTCGATGCCATTTCAGATGTTGGTCCCCAGTGACAGCAAGGGACAGCGAGGATCTGGGCCGAAATCCAGTGAGTGCGCTGGAAGTCCCTGCTAATGCTGCATCCGCTTTCACTTACAGAAAATTAAAAGGGTAGAGGTGGAAGGAAGGAAGTGAAAGGACGCCAACATAAATGGAGAGAGGAGATACAGTCAACTTGCCCAAGACCATTCGGTTTCTATTGTGGTATTAAAAAAAAAAAAAAAAAAAAAAAAAAAAAGATAAAGAAGATGCTGCTCAGAAAACAAATTTTAGGGAGAGGGAATATTAAAGCAACATGATGTCAATTTAAAGGGAGCGTTCCTATTTTAGTCAAGTATTTTTGCTAATTCAGTGTTATGTGTCCTTGTTTCCAAGGGTGGTCAGCACCCTTGAGGTTCTGGCATCCTCGCCCAAAGCCCCAGTTGCCTTGCCCTAGTTCTGAACAAATAACATTTCTGGCTGGTGACGACCATATGGGGAAAATGCAGTTGGGGCCCATGGCTAAGGAAGAAACAAGAAGACAAGGGGGAGAAGCAGCAGCTGGAGAATGTCTTAGAGTGAGGCAGGTATCGCCTTCCCCACGGACAAGTGTTCAACAGAAGTACTGCAAACCCGAAACGGCCTCCCGGCAGTTACGACCTTCCTCATATTCCATGACAGATGAACAGGCCATGCTACTTGTCTGATGGGATCCCCCGTGGTCGCAGAACAACTCGCCCTGGATCCCCCACCGATGGGGCCTCTCCTGCCACTGAGAGCACCATGCTATCACCGGGTGAAGGGAAGCTTCTCGATGGGGGAGAAAAAAGCCCACTCCCCTGTGACGGCCCAAAGGCCTCAGCTACACAACCCGATTGAACCCTCGCTGTCCCCTTGTCCTAGGGAGGCGCCAGGCCCGATTCCCTCTGCCCCAGGTGAGGGACAGAGAGCAGAACCAATTCCGGCAGACAGAGGGCTGACTTAGTAGGCGAGGGTGCCCACCACATAGCAGGTACACACCACCAAGTTATGTGGGGCTTGATGAGGGTGGGCCCTGTGATTCCCGACCCAATACGAAGTACCCCTAGGACACCTTGGCCGTCTGAACGGCTCTGTGTGGCCTCCAGCCTGGGCAGACTAGACTCCCCCCTTTCCCAGTCTCTCTCTAGTGGGGCTGTTAGGCCATTGGTAACTGGAGAAAAGTGGCTGTGGGTGGTGCAGATTTGCAACGGCTTTCCTGTCTCTGCAGCCCCAAGCTCAAACTGGGGGACTGTGTGCTTGAGGAACACAGATATCCCGGTGTGGTTGTGGCCCTTCTGTATCTCTGGCTCCCACATCCTGGCCTTGGAGTCGGGGGCCCTGGCTTAGAATGCTGGCTCTGCTGCCTCCTGCTTGTGCAAAGCCTTCCCCTCCTCTGCAAAAGGCAGGGCGCCAGCTAGCTCGAAGCCCATGCTTTCTTGACTTACCAGGACCGGTTGTTTCAACAACTCCTGTTTCTTTGGGGTAATGGGGATGGCGTCCATTGTTTCACTGGCTCCTCATAGCACCTCTGGGAAGAAGGTTAGTGCAAATAGGATCTCACACACACACACACACACATACACACACACACACACACACACACACACATTTTATCGAGGAAGAAATTAAGGAGGATCAAACAGATGCAGCAACTAATTAACAGTAGAGCTCGGGCCTAAAGGTCTTCTGCCTCGGACAAAGAACCAGAACTAGTACGGGGTGACCTGATGTGCCCACACTGAGGGGAGGGGAGAGGCCAGGCTTCCTCTCCTTAGCGAACACCGATCCCAAACCTTGGATAGTGGACCTCTCCAGCCTTCACTGCCGTCTGCTGGGGTCACCGTCCCCAGGGGACCGCCACCATGTCACCCTTCTCTCGGGGCCTGCCTTCCCCCAGCTTGAGGCCCCTGACCCCTCTGCCGGAGGGACTCTCCCCATGGATGGATTGTACCCTGTATTGACCACCGTGCTCAACCGACTTTTGTCTTCATTACTGCTCTGCTCATGTACCATATTTCTCCTGCTCCAAAGGCCTTCTTTCCTGTGGTCCGGACACAAGTTGGGAGCGTCGACACGTTCAGGGAAGCACTCGTGTGTACCCGACTCTTTATGGCCTTGTACTACATTGTGAAAATACGTGTATGAGCTTGTATGCTAAACCAGTGTTGATATGATTGTACCCATCGTTCTAAGCCCGTCTGTGTGTACCTCCCCACTTTAGAAATTAGTCAATGGAAAGACTCACCATCAACAGGTGGGGAGCTTGTCCTCCAATTTCCTCCCACTTTCGTCTGTGCTCAAGTTTTTTCAGCTAGGTATGATTCGTCCTCCCATCAGTGGCAGCAAGACGTGGGCAGTATGGTGCAAAGAAGCCCAGGTTTGACACAGACATCAAGCTGCAGTCCCTGCAGCTCTCGGACCACCTGTGTGACCTTAGACCAGTCCTTTCCTTTCTCTGGACCTGTATGCTCCTCCGGAAAATGAGAGGGTTGGTTCTGATGATCTCCACAGTCTCTTCCAGCTCCAACCATTCTCCAGCCAGTTGTGGCTTCTCCTCTGTTTAGTATTCAGTGATGGAGCAAGTGTTGTTTGGGAAGCAAAGGCTTCTGGTCCTGATTCCCTGTGTTTGTGTGTTAGTGAACCCTTAATTTTATCAGGAAATGGCGTCCTTAAGAACAATAGTCCAGGCAGTCAGCTGTCTCGACAGGTAAGACCAAGACAAGCCAATGTGCTAAACATTTGTTCAGTGCCTCCTATGGGCAACGCACTGGGCTAGGTACTAGAGAGAGAAAAAGACAAAAGGAAAAATAAAGAGAGGTCCCGACCTTTCAGAGTTTCCATTCTATGGACGAGGGCCCACCAGTGTGGCATAGGGAAGAGAGGCCTGACTTGGGAGTCAAAAGGCCAGGGTTCAAATCCTACCCCAGATGCTCAGCTCCTTATCTAGCCAATGAGGGGCTTGGACTAGACAGTCTCTCTGGTCCTGGCCACCAGGATTCTGGGAGTTGTAGAAAGTCCAGTTTGATTTGTGTATTTTGTGAACCTATTCCTTTCCAGGCTGGGCTAAGCCAAAGTAGCTGGAGTCTTCTGTTTGCCTGGTTTTTCCCTCAGCCTCCTTCCCTTTCCCCAGATGTTCAGCACCCTCAGAGGCTCTCCTTCCTCTTTAGCAAAATCTGCTCTGGAGGAAAGAGCACTAAGGTGACGCCCTCTACTAGCTCATCTCATGTCTATCAGGGACTTTTGGGCAGTGGTACCAGAAGCCGGGGAGCACCTGTAGTTAATTGTGTCATTAATCTGGAAGGAAGTTCATTCTCCATTCCATTCAGACAACAGGATCGTTTCAAAAGTTGTCAAGTGTCCCTGGTGAGGAGGGTGGAATCGTCCCATCACCTTCCAGATCCCTTGGGAGCAGCCGCCCGATTTACCCAGAGCTTGCCTGGTCCCGCAGAAATGCCCGACTCTTCTTTCTCCATATCCTTCAGAGTGGTCATTGGCAGTCCTTGCATTTCTTTCTTCCTGTCAAATTGATGGGGAGAGGCACCCAGCCCCGAACCCCAGCCCCCTCCTTTACCTTTGCCCTCTCGTGGCGAGATGCTGCCAGTAAAGATAGTTTTTCACAGAGACAAGAACAGTTTGGGCCAAAGTTTGGCAAGACTGGTTATTTAAATCAGCAAGACAGATAGGTTTGCCAGAGAAAAAAGAGAGAGAGAGAGAGAGAGAGAGAGAGAGAGAGAGAGAGAGAGAGAGAGAGAGAGAGAGAGAGAGAGAGAGAGAAAGAGATTTATCTTTTTTATTTCTGAGGAACAAAGTAAGTGGCGCCAGCAGCGATCAGGGAGCTTGTGACAACTTCCAAGCAGACAGAAGCTTCCTGGGACCAGCAGAACCAAAGTGACCACGAGGTCATCAGTGTATGTACAGTGCAGATGGCAACCTCTTGGTGCCCCATTAGACCCAGAGGGTCTTTTATGAGTTGCCGAGACCAAAAACCCCCATTACCCTCCCCTACCTCTTGCCCGTTTTTGCCACTGAATCTTCCCATGCTTAGCAACGCCAGCCATTTACAATGGCCACGTGGACACAGGGCCCCTAGCCACATTTTTTCCAGCTTGCTTGGCCCTCCCAGAGCCTGGGCCCCACTGTCACTGCCTTCAAGAACCCAGGGCCAGCTCCAAACTGCCATGAGGGCTTCAGCAGAGGGCTCTAGCATAGAGGCTAGAACATGCACACCCTTATCCCTCCGATGGATCAACGGCATCACATATGTGGGACGCTGTTGATCACAACCCTTCCCAACCCGCCCCTCCTGTGCAACTGGATCCACGTCCTCCCGCTAAGTTCACTTACAAGAGGGCTGCTCAGGATGCTGGGGGCCTTCTTTGGGTTCCGTGGCCTTTGGGAGCATTCCAACGGAGGGCTCCCTGCCCCACCCCCCGAATACAGGAGACCCTAAAAGCCAAGGTTAAAAGATAGGAGCTCCCGATCCATGAGTCTTGTAAATGCCATTTACCAAATCTGAGTGCTCTGCTGCTGACTGAGTTCCAAGAGCAAGGCCATCCTTTATTCATTAGGCTACTGGGCTTCTAGCTGACTCACTACATGAAGTGGGCGCCCCAGGGTGAACATAAGGGAATCCTGTAGTGAATCAGCTTTTCTGGGCAGGAGCCCATTTCTCTGCTTGAAGGAGGTGTGGATAAGGAGGAGGATGGAAATGCGGAAAACAGAAAAGGGGGAATTCAAACGACTCCCGACATCCCTCCTTCAGGATGTGAGTCTCAAGGCGTTTGCAGCCTACAGATTGGAAGCTTTGTCGCTTCCCTATTAGGTTGAGAGCGTTTGCAGCCACCAGTTCAGAGAGGCCCTGTGAGCTCAATTTTTCTGTGTGTGGAGAAGTGAGATGAATTCTTGATGGGCAGTAAAAGCTGTCTTGATCCAAGCCAAATGATGGCTCTCTCAAACCTTTGCATTCCCCTCTCCTGACTGGCATCAGGATAACCAGAAAGCTATAAATCCTGCAGAACCAGGACGAGGCCCTTGCCCCGGGGAATGGAAATTGAGAGACGGTTGATCTGAAGTGTAGAAAAAATTCTTGGTCAGAATTATCAGGTAAGACAGGAAGCTATCTGATGGCATTCTTCCTCCCAACAACTCTATTCCCAATGAGTTTCCTCCTCCCTGGCCCAATCCAACCCTTGCTCCTACTTTCCATGAACGGTTCCAGGTGTCAAGATTGCTAGTTACAGGGCTGGAGGTGTCATGTGAGAACCGGTGTAGGCAAGTGGGCGCTCGAGGCCAGAGGAAGGGTGTTTCATGTCACTGCCAGCACATTTCCGAGGGGCTACATTTCCTGTAGACGCGGGAAGAGATGTGTTTAGTTGAGTCCCACAAGACAGAAGGAAGAGGAGTGAGCAAAAGGTACTGGGGAAAATAAGATAAAGAAGGACTTCCTGGAAGCTCCTAGTTTGGCTCCAGGGGCATCCGGGAGAAAAGTTAGCTAGGGAATTCCAGAATAGGCCAAATGATGGGGACTAGACAAACTTTGGGGTTCTGTGTCCAGGCTACTGGCTGCACCTCCGCCCATTACTTTGGGCTAAGCCCGAAGCCATCTATCACTTGCCCCAAAGCCCAGATAGTTACAGGTGTGAATTCAAGCAGATAGGAGCACATAGATATGTCATGTGACTGACTGCCCTGTAATCAGCTGGCAGATCGTCAGCTTCACCATTGGCTGTACCTTCCAGCTTAGGAGCAGAGAACATCCATTTCCCAAAAATCCCAGGGCCGAAGGGGACTCTTTGTCTCACAGATAAGGAAACTGAGGTAAAACAACTTGCAAAGCTCCTGCGGTAACTCTCCTTTTAATGGCGTTGGCTCATTTGGCAGGGAAGAGCTTTTCATTCTTATTTTCATTGGGATGGCCAGTCCTCGGGAGGAAGAGGCAAAAGCGTATTCGATTGCAACCTTCTGCCTTAGTTAAAACAATTTTCCAATGGTCAAATTCAATAACAATCCTTGCTTTCCACTCAACGATTCACCAAAAGTCCTTGCTGTGGGTTGGGCAACATGCTAGGCCTGGAGCCAAGAGGATCCTGCCCTCCAGGGTCTTGCTCACTCTTTGGCTGAGATGCTCCGGTCACCACCTCAAAGTTCTCCATGATCCCCACCTTTACCGGCTGGGACTTGGCCACACTCTGGAGATTGGATTTCATTTTGCTCCCTTTGCTTTTTGGTCTCTGAGTCCATCGATTATTAGGCATGCATCGTGCTCACTGTACTCATCAGCCCAAACTTATAGCGACCATGTGGTAGTGAATGTAAACCATCTGTGTTTCTTGATCAATTTTACATTATAAATTGTCTAATCATGTTTCCTCTGGCTGATAATAAAAGTGATATTCTCTTTTTCTATGTCTCATGCTCCTTTTTTCCATCTTTTCCGTTCCATTTCTAGGAAAAGCTAACTTCACGCCCTCCTCACTGGCTCCGTGGAGTGAACCCAGTTGCTCACCGGAGGTCACTCACAGAGAGGACTTTGCCATTTACTAAGGGATGTCCCTCAAGATGATGTAGGGGCACATAGGAGGGAGTACTGCAAGTAAAATCAGAGGACCTGGATTCGAATCCGACCTCTGCTACTTACTGCTTGGGCAAATTCTTTCAATTCTTTCAGTCCCAAGTTCCTCAGCTGGCAGATCCAAGTTTGTATCCCATCCTTTCTAAGGTCTTCTAAGGAACCCTAAGGTCCTTTCCAGCTCTCAATATATGATCGTATCAGCCGATGAACGATCAAGGCAAAAGAATTCTTTCCTTTGTGAACCCAAACAAATGTCTGACTGGTAATACGTGAATAAGAAAGTGTGTATTCTTTGATGATGAAATAAGGTTTTTATTTATTTTTTATTCTTTTTCTTTTCTTTTTTTTTTCTTTCTTTTTTTTCCCCCTGAGGCTGGGGTTAAGTGACTTGCCCAGGGTCATCCAGCTAGGAAGTGTTAAGTGTCTGAGACCACATTTGAACTCGGGTCCTCCTGAATTCAAGGCTGGTGCTCTATCCACTGAGCCCCCTAGCTGCCCCCTATTTATTTTTTTATTGACAAAACAAATGCATGGGCAATTTTTCAACATTGACCCTTGCTTGCAAAACCTTCTGTTCCAACTTTTCCCCTCCTTCCCCCCACGCCTCCCCTAGATGGCAGGTAGTCCCATACATGATAAAATATATGTTAAATCCAATATATGTAGACATATTTATAGAGTTATCTTGCTGCACAAGAAAAGACAATGAGATAAGTTAAAAAGAAAACAATTGGAGTAATGAATGTGAATGGCTTAAACTTTCCTAATAAAATACAAGTCACCGAATGAGTCAAAATCCAAAATCCAACCATATACTGTTTAAAAAAAAACAACACACCTTAAATTCCCACAAATTTTATCAATTTTTTTTTTGCTGTTTCTTCTAGTGATTTTTGGGCTTTATTATAGGACTTCAGTGCACTCTTGCACCTCATATACAGAAAGCCCATTATGAATAAAGGAATCCATGTAAAAAAACAAAAAAACAAAACAAAACAATATACTGTTTATAAGAAATATCTCCAATCTACTAAGCTCAAAATAGATTCCAAATCAGAGGCTGGTAGAAAATGAGTCAGGATTCAAACTCAGTTTCTAGGACTCCAAATGCAGTACTCTTTCCATCAATAAATTAACAAGCATTTGTTAAACAGGTATTGTGTGTCAGGCACTGTGCTGAACACTGGGTATACAAATACAAACAATAAAACCGTCCCTACTGTAGAGAAGCTTTTTTTTTTTTTTTTTTTTTTTTTTTTTTTTTTTTTTTTTTTTTTGCTAAGGCAATTGGGGTTAAATGACTTGCCCAGGGTCACACAACTAGGAAGTATTATGTCTGAGGCCACATTTGAATTCAGGTCTTCCTAACTTCAGAACTGGTGCTCTATCTACTGTACCACTTAGCTGCCCCAGAGAAGTTTATTTCTAAGAAGGAAGATAATAAGGGAAGGTCTCTTTTGTTCATCACTTGGCTTAATGGGAGCTCATGGGAGTTTTTTTTTTCTTTCTTTAAAGTACAGGGCAGTTAGTCTCAGGAATTGACATTTGTTCTTTTCCCTACTATTGTGGGGAACTAGTTATGTGGAAAATGTAAACTCAGAGCTGCCAGACTAGGGAAGAAATCTTTTTCTTTCCCTAGCCACTGAGCAGATAGAACCCTTAAATTCTATTATCTGAAAAGAGATCTCTACTAGCCATAATACTTCTTATTTTTAGGCATTCTGCTATGGAGGGGGGGGGGAAAGGCGTTCCAAATGTAATACAAATCATCTGACCTCTATGTGGAGACAAAATTAATTCTAAGAGTATAAACAGCAAATAATCAAGGCATAAAAGATCTGGAAACTCCAGAAGGTTACAACACAATGGGTGTCCATAATCAGGAAAGACTATAGAATCAAGTAATAAAGTACAATAAAGACTAATGATTGAAATAATTCAGGACTTGAATCAAATTGTGATGTGGTGATGGGTTCTGCGACAGAGGTGATAGACTCTAGATGTCCAAAGAGACATGGCTATACAGAGAAATGGAAGGGAGAGAAAATTAATGTTGATTATTTAAAAATAGAACAAAATAAAATGTTTTTAAACCAAAAAAAAAATTCTGGGCCAGTTTCTAATCGGAAAAAGTCAACGGTGGTTCACTTTGAGATGTGTCTGATGTGGCGGAAGATATTATGGGAATTCCAATGGATTTGGGATGGAAAATACCACGTGATCCAGAGACAGAATGATGGAGACAATGTGATCAAAGTGGAGGATTTTCACCTTTTTTGTTGTTCGAAAATTCAAGTGAATCATTCAAATAGAAAATTATTTTGAAAATAGAGAAATTAAAGTCAAAACAAAGGATGATGGGATTTCTTTTTGGCCACAGCCATTCTGCAAGAATTTCCTGAGGGGTTTCTGTCTTCCCTAGAGGAGAGGGGAATCCTTTCCCTACTCCCAATTAAAGGTCCTAAAGGTGCTTAACGAATCGGCAGTGATTAAGGGATTTGGGGGGAACAAGAAAGAATCACTGCTCTGAATTCAGTTCCTCTGAGCTTTTGCTGCCATTGCATATTAAGCTATATGTATATATAAGCTTGCCGTCCATTGAGTTTCTCCAGAAGGAAGGTAGTAAGGTGTTAGGATTACAAGGTGTAACAGTAAGGGTTAATGACTTAACTGAATTAATGGAAAGTTTGAGTCCAAATGGACGAGGAATCCTATGAAACCGTCATGTGTTGTGATGTTCACTTTTACTGTCCTGATTCACTATCCCTAATTGTCCTGCCTCAGTTTCCCTAAATTGTCCTGCCTCAGTTCCTTTAATTGTTCTGCCTCAACCCCCCTGGTCACGACAACCCTGCCCTCCTGACCATTAGGACTGATATAATTTAGGGCTGGCTCCTCTAAGGTTATAAATTGTAAATGTTTAATTCCGATAAGGAGGAAGATGCTGTATCTTAGACATCATGACTCCAGCCCTTCCCGGTGCTCACTCTGCCACCTCCCCTCTTTGTGTCTTTATTCTCCCTCCCATAAAGCATCTGGAATCTCACATTTGCTGCAGGTGCTTTGAGACATCAGTCCCCGGGACCAAAATGGATCCTTTGGGCCCGGAAAATCTCTCCCTCCCAGAAACCCAAAGAAAATATTAAAAACTCTCTAATCTCTGGCTTGCCTCAGTTTCCCCCGGCATTACAGGAGAAGAGAGGAAGGTCTGAAGATGCCCAGAGTACACATCCTCCTCATGGCCATCTCTCTTTTAAAGGCATGGGTTCTGGTTCCTCCTGGATCCCGCTCTCTGCCCCCTGCAATCTTCCCAGTCATCTTTACCTGGATTTCTCCTTTGCCTTTACCACGATCCACTCGGCATTTATTGACCAGGGAGATTGAGGCAGGACAAATTGGGGAAACTGAGACAGGACAAAAAAAAAGGGAACTGTGGCACAATATCACAACACTGAGGGTTTCAAGGGAGTGACTGATTATAGGAGTTAATGCTCTAAATTGGTGTTGCCTCAAAGCTAGAACCCTGGGGCC
Organism: Sminthopsis crassicaudata; assembly: GCF_048593235.1. Lineage (NCBI taxonomy): Eukaryota > Metazoa > Chordata > Mammalia > Dasyuromorphia > Dasyuridae > Sminthopsis > Sminthopsis crassicaudata. The sequence goes on along the minus strand of NC_133623.1, from coordinate 4,007,638 downwards.
TTCCCTTTGGAGTCTCTCCATCTTCTATTCAGGGATCTTCCAAAAGCCCGGAGCTGACCTTATCATCCTCCCCCCACCCCCTATTCAGTCAACCTCAGGGGATCAAGTGGCCAAAGCTCCTTCGGGTGCTCATAGCCTTTCATTGTGGAGGGACAAGCTCCCCTGACAGCCAGGGGGGGCGCTGTTTTTGTGATCCACTCTCCAAGCAGCAGGGTTTGCCAAAATTGGCAGAAGTGTCAGGGGGCCTGATTAGGAAAATAGGGGATACAGAGGCTTGATTTTATTTAGGTTTCTACGGCCCGGGGCTAGGGAGTGTTTGAGGGGCTAATTTCCAGGTCAATACTGGGTGGTGATGGGGCAGCAAGGTGGCGCAGTGGTTAGAGCAGCAGTCCTGAAGTCAGGAGGACCTGAGTTCAAATCCGACACTTAACACTGTGTGACCCTGGGCAAGTCACTTAGCCCCACATGGCCTCAGGAAAAAAAGAAGTGGTGATTATGCTCCAGGCCAAGATCTCCAAGTGAACTGAAGGACCCAATTCTTGTGGGAGACCCTCCCAGAGGCCGGGAGGGGCGGACATTCAGGCTTTTTCTAATCCAGGTCCCCTCCCCCACCCCCACTCCCGGCAACCATCAGGGGGACACAGTTCCAGGACATCATCCTAATGTGTCCCTCCTGCCAGCTCAGCCCCTGCCTCCGTGGACTCGCTTCAGTGATCCTGTTGTTGGGAGGCCCACGGCGGCAGGGAGGTGATTCCATGCCAAGAAAGTGAAATGGACTGAAGGGGGGAGGGGGGCTTTGCCAAGTATCCGGCGCTTTCTCTCTCCTAATCATTTCCTCTTGGTTCCACCCCCACCGCACCCCCCCCCCCCGACGGTGAGCTTAAGGCAGATACTGCCTTTTGCCTCTTTGTGTATCCCCAGGATTTAGCACGGTGCCGGCAAACAGTAGGTGCTTAATCAATGCGCCGACGCGCATTGATACCGGACCGTGACCGTGGGCACTCGGCAGGAAGATGGCCAACGTGATCCTGCCGACCGGAAAACGCGCTGCCCTGGGCTGCTCTAAGATCCAAAGGAAGCAAGGTCTTCACAGAGATCCCAGGAACGATCGAGTGCCCGGAGGCACAGAAGCCCTTCCCCAGCCGCTTGCTAGCCTCCCCTCCCTGAGCCTCAGTTTCCTCCTCCGGAAACAAATGGGTTTGGACTCGGTGGCCTCTAAGCTCCCTCCAGTTCCAGGTAAGGTAAAAGATTAATTTTATTTTTTCTTTGGTTAGTATTCATTTCAATTTGGTCAGTTCAAAATTCTTCTCCCTCCTGTAGAAGGCAAATTATATATGTGAAGTCATTGAAAAATTCTCACATTAACCACAAGAGGGAGACACTGAGAAAACTCAAGAAAGAGAAAGCCGTTCGATGAGGTCTAAGACCAAAGCAATCGATCGATCGAAGTTTCCTCTTGACGTAGAGGGGCGGGGCGTGCGTCGAGGGGCGGGAACGTGCGTCCGGCGCGGTTGCGTCCTCACGCCCCGGAAGAGAAACTGCAGGAAGGCCCCTAACCTGGATTTAGTAAGCATACCGAAGGACCCAGACGCTAGTGGCTGTCTTAACTACTGCCTGATTGCCATTGAGCTAAAGCGACCCTCATACGGTGATTATTTTCTTCCGGCATAGCTTGCAACACCCCTAGGAGGAGACCTTCGACCCCATTCGGCAACTGGATACAGAGTCGGGGGAGTACGGGAAAGTGGAAGATGGCGCCTAAAGGGAAGAGTTCTGGCAAAGGAGGAAAAGGTAAGACGATTCGAGAGAACCTGGAGCCAGTGATTCGTGCGTTTCCTGCCCTAGTGTCTCTAAAATCAAATTCAAAGTACTCAGAGGCTTAACGCTTGCGTTCCAGCCCCTTCCTTCCTTATCTTACGCTCTCTTGTTCTTTTCCCGGCCCCGCAACGCCGCACTGGTATCTAATAATTCATCAGATTCTACTTTGTTAAATGCTGAGGATTTTATGTAATATTCAATACATCATTTTGTAGGTTTATTTGATTGTTAGGATTTTGGGGGTAGTTATTGCCTTTGTGGTAAAATGACGTAAGATTTGCGTGTTCGTCTTTTAAAACTACACATTTATTTTGGCAGAAAAATGTGCCTGAGTACATTTTAGTTCTAAGAATTTCAGTGTCGAATATTCATGTTAATTTGGTGTCTTAGAAGTGATTCTCCTTCTGTGATTTCAAAAGTCTTTTAAAAAGAATTCTGTTCTCGTCTCCTTGGAGATGTTCAGGTACTGCATAGAAAGTGTTGCATACACTGATAATTATGGTCCCTGTATTGGTTGATTTTTTTCTAGCTTTCTTATTTCGAAAAAAGGCTCATTTTGTGGATTTCTGCTTGGGTGTGTGGATTTGAGAGAAAGTATCCCAAAATGGCCTTGATGTAAAAAAACAAGGCATCCATAAAACAATTTTTTGAAAAAGGAATCTTATTCAAATCAGTTCCAATTGATGAGTAATGAACAGAAGCAGCTACACCCAGCAAAAGAACTCTGGGAAATGAGTGTGGACCACAGCATAGCATTTCCAGTATTTCTGTTATTGTTTGCTTGCGGTTTTGGTTTTCTTGTCAGGTTATTTTTACCTTCTTTCTAGATCCGATTTTTCTTGTGCAGCAAGAGAACTGTATAAATATGTACACATATATTGGATTTAACATATACTTTAATATATTTAACATGTATGGGATTGCCTGCCATCTAGGGGAGGGAGTGGGGGGAAGGAGGGGATAATTTGGAATAGAAGGTTTTGCAAGGGTCAATGCTGAAAAGCTACCCATTTATGTTCCGTATATTAAAAAGCTATAATAATAAAAAAGAAATCTTACATCTAATAGTGAAGTTGTGAAGAATGTACATTAGGAGAATGACATTTGGAGGCCACAAGATGGTGCAGAAAGGCAATAGACAGAACTTGGGGCCTGAAATCAGGAACTTGGGCTTGTCGAGTCTGGGTAATAATAGCACCTCCCCAGGACCAAACGTGAGCACATTTGTTAAAACACTTTGTGGATGTTAAAAGTGCTACGATCTGCAAAGTGTTTTAACAAATTTGATTTGAACCAAATCTCTACTTTTTTACCTTCCAGAAACTGCTGACTTAAAACAGTTTTATGTAATCTTTCCAATTATCCTAGCTGCTTCTACCTGGTATTCTTGGTTCTTGATAGTGGCCATCTTCTGGAACTGTTACTTCGGTCAAGTACCTCCCTAGTCTGTGGAGCTGTGGATTTTTGGTCACATGAGAAAGGATGTACCTATAGATCGAAGTCTGGGCACTGTATTCAGGAAGTTGAACCTGTTTTGTTTGGAATTGGAAAATAGGGACAAGTAGATGGGAGTAGAAACACTGATCTTCTAGAGCAGTTCGGATTTCAGGAAAAGAAAACCTACTTTTAAAAAGCTGGATTGATGCTTCTAAATTTTTTCTCACTGTCACTTGAGTATATACTCCCCCCCCCCCAAATTGTAGCAAAGATATGTGTGTGTGTGTGTGCGTGTACGTATATATATATATATATACGTACACGCACACACACACACACACACACACACACACACACATATATATATATATAAACTATTAAAACTATGGGAGTGTTTAAAGCCATGTGCACTCCTGCCAGCCATTGCTTTCTGGTTTTGATGCTTGCAAGCTTTCGTGACTTGGGGGAAGGGGGGGCCCATGGGGTAAAGGAAATCACATGACATCTAAATAAGTGTCCTTTTTTTTATAAAGGGGGAGCAGCTTCTGGGAGTGAGGGTGCAGATAAGAAGGCTCAGGGTCCCAAAGGTGGTGGAAATTCAGTAAAGGTGAGTTACAGTGATCTCATTTTTGTCTTCTGACCAAGTTTTACCACGGCTTAAGAAACCCTACACATCAGATGTATTGAGCTTAGTCATAAAGACAGGTACATTAATATGAGCTGTGAATTAGTCTCTCCATTCTAGAATGAAACCTACAATCATACTAAGAAGGTGAGTAAAATTTCCCATGCCTTTTTATCCAGAGAACCAATATACGTACCTCAATATGATCAGACAAAAAAAAAAGTCCCCATGTACAGGAAATGTTGATAGCAGCACTATTTTTTTTTCACGTAATAAATAGTATTTTATTTTTTCCAATTACATATAAAGATAGTTTTCAACATTCATTTCTGCAAGATTTGACTTCTGGATTTTTTCCCCTCTCTAAGATAGCAAGCAATGTGATACAGGCTATACATGTACAATCATTTCAGATGTGCTTCTATGTCGGTCATATTGTGGAAAAAAAAAAAGGGAAAAATCTAGAGAAAAACAAAGTGAAAATAGTCTGCTTTGATCTGTATTCAGTGTCCGGAGTTATTTCTCTGGGTGCAGATGGCATCTTCCATCCAAGTCTCTTGAAATTGTCTTGGATCACTGTGTTGATGAGAAGAGCTAAGGCCATCACAGTGGATCATACCATAATCCTGCTGTTGCCGTGTACAGTGATCTCCTGCTTCTGCTCACTTCACTCAGCATGAGTTCATGTAAGTCTCTCCGAGCCTCTCTGAAAGCAGACTAGCGGCACGTTTTGTACTAGCAAAGAATTGAAAACAGAGTTGATCCCCATCAGAATGGGAACTGAAGGTCATGGGATTTCACTGTACTAGAAGACATGATGAGTGTGATCAATTAAGGGAAGGATCTCCATGAACTGATGATGCAAAAGGAAGTGAGCAGAGCCCTGAAAACATTCCCCACACTGTCAGGGATGAGAACAATCACAAAACCCCCCACAATCGAATTTGTAAATGACAAAGAGCAAGGCGAGCTTCAGAGCTCCAGTTTCCCCTGAATGAGTGGCCTTTATCTTTGTGCTGCCTGAGGCTACTTTTAGCTATATTTATACTTCCATATAATTTTACAACATATATCAATTCTATCTACTTTATATTTGTATATAATAAATATATATTTATGCAGACAGAAAGGAAAATTCCAACAGACTGAGCTCATTGAGGGCTTGTCGATGGTGTAGTCACGCCTAGTCTTTCTTCGCTCTCTGAACTCATCAATCCTCTTGCTGGTGACATTTCTGGCCCTTCCTTGGAGCTTCTGCTTTGGAATTAAGAGATGGCTAGGGAGGGCCCCAGGCTTAGAGTCCATCAGGAAGACCTGAATTCAAATCCAATCTCAGACATTTCCTTGCTCTGTGTCCCTGAGCAGGTCACCGAATCTCTGTCTCAGTTTCTTCCACTGTAAAATGGGGATAATGATAGCCCCAATCTTCTAAGGTTCAAGGTTGTGAGGATCCAGCGAGATCATATTTGTAAAGTGCCTTAGCCTAGTAGGGCTCTAGACATGCTTGCCCCTTTCTTCCCAATTTAAGGCAAATTACTGTCACTTTACTGCTCCCGGCATCCCCTCACCATAGCAAGGTATCCTTTTCCTCCATTTAAGTTAAGCTTTTGGCAAATTTTCCTGCGGTAGAGAGTGGGCTCAGGGCTGACTCAAAAAGTCGTTTTTTCTTTCCTCTTCTCAGTGACTTTTGTTTTTATATCACCTCCCTTTTCCCTCCCAGAGAACCATCCCTTAGTCTTTCCCCCTCCCCTCAGCTGATTTCTTAGGTTAGCAGTAACCAATAAATTGGCGAGACCTGACAGGGTCTTTTATAACAATTAATAAAGTGACAGAGCAAGATCTTGAGCAGCGTAGATGAGTCTTTTTCCAATCGGCTGTCTATGACGTATTCGGAATGGAACTCACATCATTCACACTTCCCCTTCTGAAACCCCCTTAGTCACAGCCAAGACATGTGGTTTGAGTCATAAGGCAAAGGTTCCCAGGCTAAGGGAATAAATAGTCTGTAATGGCTTTGGCTGAATAAACTTAAATTGGAGTTCAGTGGATGGTGGGTAAAGTTACAAAGGACCTGGACTTTGGGCTAAGTGGGATAGAGAGTGAGGTTACAAGTGTAGACACTGCAAGGGTAGAGAGTCCGTTCATAACAGAACGGAGCCCCAAGTGAAGGGGATTGCAATACAAGCTTGGCTTTTAGGCAAAACTTTTTTAAATGGAGGGCCAGAATGAAGTTATAAAGGTAAGGAGTTTGGAAAAAACCTCTTAAAACCTATGCCAGTTGGATTAAGTCTTAAAAATAGAATTAAAACCAATTTTCAGTTGTATAGCCCCCTTCCCCTCCTTTGATTCTTGGGAAGCCTTGTCTCCTGTGAGTCATTCTGATTAAAGTGCCAGATCAGAATATGGTTTAAAAAAATTAGCTCTGTCAGTTCATAACAATTCGTAAAATTGCAGCAGTGGTGTTGCAGGAGCAAGAAATACTGGGGAAAAGGGACTTGATTTATCTTTACAAAGCTACTGGGGATTTCCAGGAATTGGTTATGAGATAACCCTGGTCCTCTAAATAACACAGTAATTGATAAAAGCCAAAAGATAATCATGAGGCTGCTGGTCGAGAGTGTGTGTTTAACTGGAGTGGCTAGTGTCATTCACCCTCCTCGCCAGGAAAATACCAGTTCAGCTTTTAGACATCCTTAGAGGTTTCTGCTAAAATCTGTCAATAACCAGACAGTACAATTTAATATGGCTTCTTGAATTTTACTTTTCCAGTAACTAGTATCCTTCCCCCTCCCCCCCTCGTATATACACAGTTAATAATAGATAAGTGGATAACAAAATGGCTTCTTGTACTGTGGGGAATGGTTTGAGGTAATAGCAAGTACTGTGGCTTCCTCTTTTTGTCGTATAGGTCCGACATATTCTGTGTGAAAAGCATGGCAGAATCATGGAGGCCATGGAAAAACTCAAGGCTGGAGTAAGATTCAATGAAGTTGCCTCGGAGTACAGTGAAGACAAAGCCCGGCAGGGGGTACCTATCTCCTAAATGTGGGGGCACAGGACGCCAGTAAACACTGTGGTGGCAGAATAGGTAGCTCGTACAAGTCTCAGGCCAGAATTAAGGAAGGGGAAGTGGGCAGAGAGTGAGCAGCCAAAGAAGTGATTCTCCTCTTTGGGCTCAAACGTATCGCCCCCTGTGGGGAAGCTGAAAAGGGGCTTGGACAGGGCCAGTCTCCTCCAGTTCTTCATAGCTGCCTTGGAGCTTTGCTTGAGGCCTCTCTGGGGGCTCCGCTGAACTGAAGAAGAGACAGAGCCTTCCACCTCTGATGAGGACTCCCATAGAGCTACAGGGCTTCATCAGGAGCGTTCTTCTTCCTAGAAAATGCAGGGTCTTATATTTTTCTTTGAGGAGGATAGCAAGTGTCTAGCTTCTAATTGATTTCTTTTGGCTTTTTTTTTTTTTTTAGGGAGATTTGGGCTGGATGTCAAGAGGCTCCATGGTAGGCCCATTCCAAGAAGTAGCCTTTTCCTTGCCTATCAGCAGCTTGGACAAGCCTGTGTACACAGATCCTCCGGTGAAAACCAAATTTGGCTATCATATTATCATGGTTGAAGGGAGAAAATAAACTGTGATAAATGTGATTTTCTGAGTGTCGGACATCTAATGCTTTATTTATTTTGTGAACTCTGTATCAATGCTTGGAATCAAAATGGTAAAGAAGGTATATCCAGATGTTTTTTCAAGAACAGCAGTTCTTCCTTAATGCCCCATGGCTGCCAAGGGGCCCCACAGTGCATACAGCACTGGACTTGAAGTTGGGAAGCCCTGAGTTCAAATGCAGGCCCTTACTAGCTGTATGACCTTGGGCAAGTTTTCTCCACTGTGAAAAGGGGGTAATAACAGCGCCAATATCCTAGTGAGAGAATATTTCTATAATATAATAATGTCATCGCAATGCTTGATCCCTTTCCCCTCTCTTCCATAGTTGCAGGGGTCCAGCCTCTGCAGGGGGTCCAGGAGGCTGAGCAGGAGGAATAGGGTCGGCATCAAAGGAAGACAGGAGTCGTAGGGTAGTTTCAGTGAGGAACTTATGAAAGTGATGCTCCTACTTCTCTCAGGCTCCTTCAGGCTTTCTTTCTTTCTTTCTTTCTTTCTTTCTTTCTTTCTTTCTTTCTTTCTTTCTTTCTTTCTTTCTTTCTTTCTTTCTTTCTTTCTTTCTTTCTTTTCTTTCTTTCTCTCTCTCTCTCTCTCTCTCTCTCTCTCTCTCTCTCTCTCTCTCTCTCTCTTTCTTTCTTTCTTTCTTTCTTCATTTATTTATAGGCTGGGGTTAAGTGACTGGCCCAGGGTCACACAGCTAGGAAGTGTAAGTGTCTGAGGCCAGATTTGAACTCGGGTCCTCCTGACTTCAGGGCTGGTGCTCTATCCACTGTGCCACCTAGCTGCCCCCCAGGCTTTATTTTTATACTAGATCATGATCATAGACTTTAAATCAACAGTCTTCAGACATGTGTCTGACTTATTGACCTTTATATGTTACTACATTTGACATTTAATATTTGAGCAAGTTTTCTATGGTTAAATGTTCATTATTGGTTACATTATACAAAGCCAATAATGAAAAGTAAATATTTTACAAGGTTAAATGTCAGTGAATTTTGTTAGTTTACTTATGTCTTCTTTGTCAATTCTATGGATTGTTTGATTCCTCTATTTCCCTGACTTGGAAGCGTGTACATAGGCATTTTAGGGCAATTCCTAGTTATACTTTTAACCATTTTTTGGTTCCTACACATACTGATCTCTTCTACGTCTAAATTGGTAACCATCATTATTTCCTGGACTTTGGATTCTCTCCGATAGCTCTCCCTGGTCTTCTCTTCTTTCTCATTTGTCTCAGTAAGAGATTACTTTTATTAGGACAGAATATGCCTGTGGAATCATTTCTAGTTAACTCACCCAAATTCCCCTTGTCACCAGATTTTTTTAGAGAATGTTTTAGTGCTGTAATCAAACCAATTATAAATAATATAGGAAATAGTAGTTCACTAATGAGAATTACAGAAGGAAATGTTGTTCCTGCATGAGTGCTGTGCACCTTTGATCTCAGTGCTGGCCTTTGCCAATCAGCTTCGAGATTGCGGCTCCCAACACATAGTGGTATAAATTTAGATGACCCTAGGTTCTCAAGGATTCTGTCAGAAAGCATGAGCTCTGCCTTGCTGATTCTTCAAGGAAAAGCTTCGGAGTGGGCCCTGTTTAGCAAACGCACCTTCTCTTAGAAACAACAATCTGCCTAAGACATGCTGTCTGTTCTCAAGCCACGTCCCTTCTTTTTCCTGGTATTCCCCCTCCCGGCCCATTCTTCTCTTGCTCCCCCAAAACCTCCCTCCTCCATGTCGTCTATGTCCAGTAACTTCCACCTTTCTGCTTGTGACTGTCGATGAAGCCTTCCTAAACAAGACTCCTTTTCTCCCTCAAAAACACTTGATCCCCTCAGGTCTTGGAGCCACTCCTGTAGATCCCTGTGATCTTTAGCAACAGGCCTGCAAATGGAACGAGCTGCTGTGCCCCCGGCATTGTCAGATCATTGTGGTCACTTTCCACCTGTTGTGACTTGCCCATGAATTCCTAAGGCCTCTAGGTTTTTCTTGCACCTTCCTAGGCTCCCTCTGGAGTCGTTAGTTTGGAGATGTCCTAGCTCTACTCTGAGGGACTCTGGCAGCTTGTCTTGTCCCTGCTTGCTAGTACCTTGGAGATTTCTAGCTAAAGCATTTCCCTTAAACACACCTATTAAAAGGCCCTGATTCTTCTCTAAAGCCCCACTAGGTCTCCTCAACAAACCCTGGCACCTAAGAACAGAAAAGGCCACTGGGTCAATTTGGCAGCCCATGAAATAGAATCTATGATCTTGTCAATTCGGAACGGTCGGTCCCTCCATCCTCTGCATCTCTTGTTCGTTCGTGTCTTCCCATCAATTCACCACAGAGATTCCACCCCATACTGGAAGCCTTCCTCACTTTCTCCTTACATTCAAAGGGTACCAGTGGGGAAGCACTCTCACATTGTACTTATTAGGTCAGCCAGCATGGATTAAACACCGACTGTGTGCCAAGTACTGTGTTAGCAATAAGAAAAGAGACGAGCCGGTCTGCACTCAAGGAGTCCTTGCTCTGAGGGAGGAGTCAACATATAAACTATCATGTATTGAGGATGCAGGATAAATTGGAGGTCATCTCGAGAGAGAGGGCCCTAGCATTAAAAGGGAACAAAAAAAGCTTCTTGTAGAAAGTGTGCCTGTAGCAAGATGTGAAGGAAGCCAGAAAGCAGAAGGCAGAATTCCGGGTCCCCGGGGGACAGCCAGTGGAGATTCTGCAGTTGGGAAATGGAGTGCCTTTCCCAGCGTTCATTGGCCCACAGTGCATGGAAAGGTAAGAAGGAACTGGGTTTGGAGAACTTTCACAGCGTGGATTTTACATTTAATCCTAAAGGCAATGGGGAATCCCTGGAATCTGGTAAATGTGGAGGGGGGGTGGATCTGAGGAAGATGGCGGAGTAGGTTGTGAATGTGGGGAACATAACACCATCCACCCTGGGAAGATGGACATCAAGGTAGAAAGGCATGTTTGCGTGGGACACTGGATCCTCTGTGGGGGGCTCTCAAGTGAATGCAGGCAGGCTGCTTTAACTGATGCTCCTCTCTGCCCTCAAGCACCAGCTTTGGGCTCGGAGCTTCTTAGTTCCAGACCCGGCTTGCTCCTTACTACCTCTGTTGCAAAATGAGGACACTGAAGATGATTAGGGGTCTTTTTAGTTCTAAACCCCATGACCCTAAGGAACTTGGGTAAAATAAGGGTGGATGGGGAAACGAGCCTGAATAACATAAGTAAGACGCTACAGAATGGGACAGTCCAGGTGAGGGTTCTAGGACAATGGGAGGAAGTGACTTAGAAAGGCTTCAGGTAGGAAATGTCATCTACGCTGGGCTCTAAACGAAGAGAAAGGTCTCATTAGGCGGGCCTGCCTGACTTGGGGAGGAAGGCATAGGTGCAAGAGAACATAAGAGACCATTGACCAAGTTTGGATCAATCGGCACTCGAGAAGTAATGGTGGAGAGGCAAGTTGAGGCCAGATGTGGAAGAACTTGCATGTCAGGCTGAGGAGTTTGTATTTTACAGTCTGGGCACTAGGGAGCCACGGGAGGGTTTTGAGTAGGGGAGGAAACAGATTGCTCTGGTGCTGCCTGAGGGAGAAGGACCCCCTCAGAAGTCATTTGAGTAACCTGGGCAGGAGGTGATGAGTGAATCAGTGGAGGGGAGGGGACAGGTGTTGGAAAAGTAGAACTGCAATTCTATTCTGCCGAGTTTTCAGGTGCTGGTCTGGGATGAATCGGCCCCGAACCCATTTCTGGAGCGCTAAAGGGATCGACTCGGCTCAGTCTTAGACAAAAGGCCAAAGGGCTGATGGGGTTCATTCCTGCTTGCCGTGGGTGGCTACTGGTCCCAGGAAGCAGATCTCAGAACCCAGGACAGGATTTGGGAGGCTGACCCTGTTTCTAGGCCCAGAAGCCCTGTCTACGTCATTACATTTCCCCAGACCACCAAACCTGAGAAGCACAGATTCCTCAGCACAACAGGTCAGCCCCATCTCCCTTTTTTCTTAGTGTCTGAGAAACATAGTAATGCTGCCTTCTGTGATCACTGCTACAGGGCGCCATACTCTGGAATGCTGGGCCTGGAGTTGGAAACCCTGTATTCAAATTCAGCCTCAGGCACTCTACCTGTGTAACCCTAGGCAAGTCACTTCACTGCCTGCCTCAGTTTCCCCACTTGCAGAATGGCACCTCTGACACAGTGCAAGAGCCCTGATAAACTGCTACTTCTGTTCACTGGCTCCAGACTCCCACCTTCTCTTCTAATATCTAGGTGAAAACTCCTTTCTCTCTTCTAGTCATCCTCAGTCCCCAGCCAGCTCAGCCCTGTGCTGCTTTTCCCTCCACCTCCATTGTCCTTTCTGAAATGTCCACTCTGTTGCTCACACACTTTCCTTTGTCTTAGCCATCTTCCTGAACTTGTGGAAATCCCACAGGGACCACTACATCCCATGGCGTTCTTGACCATCTTTGGGCCAGGAGAAGCGAGCCGACTCTGTTGCTCACTGCCATTTCCAGGCCCTCTTGCTGCCATCATTCAGCAACCCTGAGGTTCACTCTTCAGTCCATATCCTTGTGAAGTCAGTCATCGGTCCCTGAGCCATTCTTTTTTTTCTTTTTGGCTAAGGCAATTGGGGTTAAGTGACTTGCCCAGGGTCACACATCTCCTTTTCTTTAAGGAGGTCACTGAGTGGGACTTGCTCTATACTCCAACCCTTGCTTTTCTACCTGGATTCTACATCCAAATCCTTGCCGACCGCCCCTTATCCCTACCCAGTTCATTAATCTCAGCTCTTAAGACTTGTACCTTCACACACAGGAGACATCCACACCTTTGCTCACTGGACATAGTAAGTGCCCTTCCTCCAGGATGCAACCATTCTGACCACAATCTCCTGTCATCCCGAGCACTGACCCCCTTTCATCTCTCCCAGTCTAACGCTCCTGTGACATTTTCCTCCTTTGCAGCCTCGGCCCTATCAACCCTCTGTTGTTCTCTGTCCTTAAATCCCCAGTCCTAGTGCTGCTCCCCTTCACGTACTCTTAGGTTTCTGCCAAAATCATCATCCTTGTTCCCTGACCTCACCACCCCATCTCCCACCTCTGTGCCTCTGCCCAGGCTGTCACTCCTACCTGGAATGCTCTCCCTCCTCAAGTGCTGCTTCCTACAAGAAATCTTTCCTGCTCCCCCCAGTTTATTGATGCTCACTCACTCATCAGATGAATGGCGTATTTAATCCTCTGTTTACATAATGGGTACAGTGTGAATTCCTTAAAGCCAGGGATTATTTTTTTTGTCTTTGTATCTTTAGACCCAATACCAGTCTCTGCATGGAGGAGGAGCCAGGTGGCGTAGTAGATCGGGGACTGGGCCCGTCGTCAGAAAGACCTGAATTCAACTCTGGACTCAAGACACTTAGTAGCTGTAAGATATGATTAGGGGTCCCTTCATCTCTGGATCAGTTTCCTTATCTGTAAAATGGGGATAATAGTAGCACCTGTTGTTGTGAGAATCAAATGAGATCATTGCCAAGTGCTAAGCAGGGCCTGGCACCTAGTAAGTGCCTTAGAAACGTTAAACGTTATGAAGTGCTTGTCAGATCCAATTTAAATTGTAAACCCAAAGGCAGGGAGTATTTTCTGTTTTTGATCATCTCACCCTCTATGCTTCCACAATAATAGTAATACTTTTTTCAAAGGATGCTGACCAAGCCTGCTTTATTTTCACAGCATCCGTGGCGAACTCTGAAAAATGAGAAGCATGGCAAAGAAGTCAGAGCTGGGCCTGGCGGTGCCGTGAATGGAGCAGGCAGTCTCCTCCAAGCCTCACGAGGTAAGGAAGCACCAGGGGCTTGTCAAAGGGGTCAGGGAACAGCGCCCTTAGCCCTCGTTCCATTGTCCCTTTGAAGTCTCCCAAGGGACAAGTTCGCTGCCTTCTAGCAGACCGTTCTCCCTTATTGGCCAAAGGCTGCAGAAGGGGAGGGGACCTGGAACCAGATATCAGCTCACATCAGCAGGCGGGAGATGCCTTCACAGCTCTTGACATTTTGATGGGTGTTAGCTCATCAGGGTAGGTACCTGCCATGATAACAGAGCAGAGCCCTTTGGGCAGGAAGAGCCCAATCACCAGAGTTCTACAAGCAGAGGAATAGAAGAATTGGGAAATGTAGGTTGCATGTCTGTGCACATGTGTGAGTGTGCGTGTGTGTGAGTGTGTGTGTGTGTGTGTGTGTTTTTAATACAACTACTCATATGTATTGACTTTGGCAAAAGACAATCGACTTCAGATTCTCAGAATTAGAAGCAACCTCAGAGGCCATTTCTTGTTCAAGATCTGTAGACAGATGAAGCACTTCCTGAGCCCCTACTGTCTGCCAGGTCTTGGGGATACAAGCCAAGCTAGTGAGTCCCTCCCTTCCTTCCACTCTAGTCCCTGCTGAGAAGGGGAAGTCCAGAAACTGCCTGATCTCCTTGTCATGTGGAAGTCAGAGCTCTGGTTCTGAACTTGCATATACACTCAAGGACAAACGGCTTCATTTTTCAGAGCTTGTTTGCTCCACTGGGACATGGGAATAATAATTATTTCACTATTTCCTCACAGGGCTAGTGAGGAAAGGAAACACCTCAAGTGAGAATGATTTCACGCAGCCTGCTAGGTGAAACAACATAATGGCCCATCTAATAGGGACAGCCAGGTGGCACTGCAGTGCAGAGTGCCAGGCCTAAAGACTCCTGCCTTTGACTGTGGGCTCAAATGCTTACTAGCTGTGTGACCCTGTTTGCCTCAGTTATCTCATCTGTAAAATGAGTTGGACAAGGAAATGGCAAACCACTGTAGTAGCTCTGCCAAGAAAACCCCCAATGGAGTCACAAAGAGTCTGACATGACTAAAAGACAAACTTCAGAGTTGAAAGGGATCTTAGAGGTCAAATAATTTCTTGTTTTAGAGGCAACTGTGCCTCAGGGAAGTTATGTAATGTGCCTAGGGCCATATATTTAGTGAACAGCAGAGCTGGACTTCTTGCCTTGATTCTGATGAAGTTGGGAAGCCAAAAAACTGGCACAAAAGCCACAAGGAGTGCACTGAGAAAACAGAAAAAGACCAAGGTGAGCCATGCAATTAGCTGCCTTCCCATCTGACAAATGTTTTTTCTTAAACCTAGCATTACTTGTCATCCCACCCCCAACAAATATCTTCCCTCATAAAATGGAGAAAGCAGCCATTCCTCTCACTGAGTTTCTTCGGTTGTTCTCAGGGCCCAAGATTGGAAATTTGTCAAGAAAAAATACCACCTGTGGGCTGCAAATGATGGAGCAAAATGTACCCAGGGGTTAGTGGCTACAGGTTCCAATCCTAGCAAAGTCCCCTGCCTGGTTAAAGGCCTAGAACTCTAATGCTTCAGGCCAAATCGATGGCCTACCATCTGTTCTGGCTACCATCCTTTGGCCCCTTGGTCAGTTTCCCTTATTTAACTCCCATCTTGCCACAGAAACACCAAATTTCCGTACCAAATACTTTTATTTAAAAGTAACTGTCATCAGTTCAGTTGTATTAGTGGGTAACTCAGAGAAAACATTAAAGTAAAATAGCCAGTTTTAGAACTCCCCAAATCTCTGCCCCTGGCTGAATTTGATAAAAGCAATTTCACTTTTTGTCCAGAGGCTACCACTATATGGAAATAATGGCTTCTAACTGAAGGTAGTTTTGTTTTTGTTTTTGGTGGGGGGAGGTTGGCGTTAATATACAGGATCTTAGTATGATTTAAAGATGTCTCCCTCCTCCCAAGAGGACAAGGACCAACAAGCACCCTGACATTCTAGTTCCACAGTCATACACAAGCTACAGAACCTCCCTCGGCCCATTAAATATGGGGCTGAATTGAACTCTGAATTTCCTTCCAACTTTGATTCTGGATGTGAGGAATGAGCTACATGTCAAATTAAATGATTCTTCTGAGTGATGGGGAATAATTATATAAGATTCATTCCCCCCC
The DNA here is from genome assembly GCF_048593235.1 of Sminthopsis crassicaudata. NCBI lineage: Eukaryota > Metazoa > Chordata > Mammalia > Dasyuromorphia > Dasyuridae > Sminthopsis > Sminthopsis crassicaudata. The sequence continues at coordinate 3,992,117 of NC_133623.1, read as the reverse complement.
CATTCATGTGGGGGAATGTGAAGGCAGGCTTAGTGATGAACAGAATAGTCTGCAGTTGGTAGAAGAAATGAACCCTAGATTAGCCCAATAGCCTAATAAGACTCGTTCTAGAAAGAAGAGCTTGGGGATAGTGAAAAAGTGCTTTTGTTAAGGAAGCCATGAAGCATATTGATTATTCCAAACTAAAATTCCTAACAAGACCCATTATTCATACTTAGTCCAATTTTAAGCTTGCAAATTTTAGGTTTAACAGAAATACACCATGGCTTTTGAAACAGTTTGGATTGTGTTTTACATACCAGTTCCTTTGATTCTCAAATCAGAAATCAGTGAAGGAAGAGCAACAGCAGCAGTGTCCAGTTCCATTTATAATTAGCCTTTTCAAGTTTGGGATGCCACCGAGAAGCTGCTTTCATATATATACTCTTACCAATATCATCAACTTCAAAGAGAGCACAAGATTTAATTTGAAATAGATCCACTTTAATTTTCCCAATTAGATTGCAATACCCCAAGGAGCTTTTTCAGAAAAGGATCAATTAGCTTGTAAACTTCTAGAACTTGAAAACAAAACAATATTGTCCTATATGGACTATCCCAGCAGTGAAACAATAAGAACAAAAATAGTCAGCAAAAATCGCAATCTTCCACACCCCCCCCATCTTGATAGGAGCAACAAATAAAACTAGTGTTCACCAAAAAAAAAAAAAAGTAGGACCATAAACATAAACAGCTTTAAATTAGGAGAAACAAAATTATAAAAGTATAGATAACTCTGCTAATGGATTTTAAAGTACAGCAAACAAACCACATTCTCAAGTTTGATTAAGTTGCTTATATAAATTTAAAGTTAGGAGCATGACTTGTGGATCAGTACTTTTTATATCAAGGGCTTTAAGGAAACAGTTGAGTGCTTCCTGTATTTTTCCATTTTCTTTCAGTTCTTTTCCACGCCTGACAAGAGCCTCATACTCATCTGTCACAGGGGCCAAACTCACAGGGTCACGGGCGGTAGTGGCTTGTGGGCCTTCGTCAGACGCACTCGGGTCACGGGCGGTAGTGGCTTGTGGGCCTTCTTCAGACGCACTCGGGTCACGGGCGGTAGTGGCTTGTGGGCCTTCGTCAGACGCACTCGGGTCACGGGCGGTAGTGGCTTGTGGGCCTTCTTCAGACGCACTCGGGTCACGGGCGGTAGTGGCTTGTGGGCCTTCTTCAGACGCACTCGGGTCACGGGCGGTAGTGGCTTGTGGGCCTTCTTCAGACGCACTCGGGTCACGGGCGGTAGTGGCTTGTGGGCCTTCTTCAGACGCACTCGGGTCACGGGCGGTAGTGGCTTGTGGGCCTTCGCCAGACGCACTCGGGTCATGGGCGGTAGTGGCTTGTGGGCCTTCGTCAGATGCACTCGGGTCATGGGCGGTAGTGGCTTGTGGGCCTTCGTCAGACGCACTCGGGTCATGGGCGGTAGTGGCTTGTGGGCCTTCGTCAGATGCACTCGGGTCCTGGGCTGTAGTCGCTTGTGGACCTTCGTCAGATGCGCTCTGGACCAAGTTTGAACGAAACATACTTTGGGACAATGAATCTTTTCCAGCAGATTCCTCTTCTGAATGTTCAGAGTCTTGACTATACTCTTCCATTTCTACTTTTAAATGCTTGTCTGTACTCTTTTGCTCACTGGCCTCTTCTTCCAGATCTTCAACATGGTCTAAAATCACATTAATAAGCGATCTCCTTGAAGCCAGAGATCTTTTAGAAACTGAAGGATTATTTTCACCACTACCTATTTCAGATAAAAATAATTCAGACTGAGATACACTGTTTATCGGAGTTGAACTAAATTGTGTTACTAACGAGTTTGGGATAGAGGGCAACATCCCTTCTGTCATAGAATCATCATCATCTGAAACGATCCTCCTAGTCTTACGTTTTGTTTTCACAGGAACTATGTTGTCTTCCAGTTCACTTTCTTGATCAGATAGACGCTCAAACTGTGGATACTTAAAGCTACCCAGTCCTTTAGGAATAGGCATGAACTCCAATACGCTTTTTTCCTTTTCACTGGGTGCCAAAGATGGCTTGGAATGATTCTGTTCACTCAATACAGAGTCTTCCAAAAAAAGATTGAAATCACCAGAATATTGCAGTGAAGAGTCTAAGGGTTCTTCTTCTAACTTGTCCTCATTTGAGCCCGAGTCTACTAGACAAAAAAGAGGAGTATCTGATTCTATAGATTTTTCTGGACTAAAAGGCAGTAAAATCTCAGATTTTGCTGATTGATCTGGATTTGGCTCAAGATCAACTGTTTTTGTTTCATCAGCTAACTGCTTTTTGCTTTCCTGATTGTCATCTGATAAGATTTGAACACTATCATCAGAATTACTGGCCTTTGATGTTCCCATTTCAAGGCACTCTTCATTGGAAAAAATAGTTACAAGTTCATGATCAGTTTTGGTTCCTGACATGTTAGCATCAGATTCTTTTACAGACACATCTAGATTCATGGCAGAGAGATCATCTGCTGATTCACTAGATTCAACAATACTTAAAGTTGCCATTTCAGAGCTAAAAGAGTCATTTTGTGTAAGATCAACAAGTATAGGGGGTGACAGTGAATGCGAAGCATTCAAGTCAGAGCCATTTTTCTTTGGTTTGGAAGATGCAGGTCCTTTCAGCCAGTTCTCCTCAAGTCTGTTTCTGCCATTGTTTAGTAAGAGCTTGTTATTTTGAGACTCTAATTCAACTAGGAGTTGAGCCTTCTGAACCCTCTCTTGAATATATTGAGACTCCCCTGCCTCAGACTCTTCCTGAACAGACAAATCATGTGTGAACATCAAATCGTGGTCAGAGATCCCTGCTATACCTAAAGTGTGGAGGTAAGCGATATGTTCTTCCAATTTTTTATCAGTCTTTCTGTGACCAGCATGTAAAGAATGCAACTGCATCTGTGTCGGAGAACTCCGAAAATCCCCTATTGTAAAGAGCTCTCTTAATTCTTGCTTGCTAAAATATCTAACGGGGTTTTTTTGATCCCCAGTTGTTTGTCTAATTAATGAGTCCTTGAAAACCTGTCTCCTATATATTTTCTCCTCCACTGTACCACAGGTGATCAACCTATAAACCACCACATTTTCTTTCTGACCAATTCTGTAAACTCTGTCTACAGCTTGGGCGTCAGTAGCAGGATTCCAACTGGGATCAAAAATGACCACTCTAGATGCCGCGGTTAAAGTGAGACCTACGCCACCTACTTGAGAAGTAAGGAGAAAAACAGAGGCACCTTGACTCTGTTGGAATAAGTCAATTCGTCTTTGTCTTTCTGGAAGATGAGTCACGGTTCCATCGATACGCAAAGTCTTGAAATTTTCTTTCTTCAGAAGGTGCTCTATGATGTCTAGAAGTTTTCTGGATTGAGAAAAAACTAATGTTTGATGCCCTTCATCTTTTAATCTCTTCAGCAAAGCCATAAGGAATATCACTTTCCCCGATTCTTTCATTAGAGATTCATGAGGTACCTGATCAATCTGGATATCTGACTGAGCCTCTTGATTTCCATCTTCACCAAAAAAGGTGCCTTCTTTGAGACCTAACAAACTGCAAGCCCGGGCTGACAGTAACCTTGGGTGATCACATAGCTTCTTTAAGATAGTCAGTTCAGCCAGAGGTGATCGAGTTTCCATTAATAACTGTTTGATGTGGTTTAAGGATACAAATTTCCTATATATTTCTTCTTGCAAAGGTACTAAGTACACCCAAATAATTAACTCATTTTTCCTGGAAAGAGAAGGCATTTCACAGACAAAATCATCACCTAGATTCTTTTCAGGAAGGTCACTCTGGGCTTTAGTGTTATTTTTCTTTTTTACATCATCTTTGGTCCTCCTAAGAAAATAGGGTTTTATAAGTGTCATTAAGTTTTCAGATATTTTCAGCCCCAGGGCCTTCTCTCCTGAAGTAGCATCTTTCTCCCTAGCCCGAGTAATAGGATTTTCATACTCAATTTTAAAGGTTTTAAAGGTTCCTAGCAAGGATCCCTGGCAAGCAAAGTCAAAGAGGGACCACAGCTCATACAAGTTATTTTGAACTGGTGTTCCTGTAAGGAGAACACGATTTTTAACAGGGATAGCCCGGGCAGCGATTGATGACTTAGTTGAAGAGCTTTTAATTTTATGGGCTTCATCAAGTATAAGATAGTCCCAAACAAACTCTTTTCCATCCAACTGAGAAAGTTGCTGCCAATTGTTGATCACCATCTGGTATGTTGTAACAGCTACCCCGTTCTTCCTCTGAATTCTATTTAGATTTCTGGTACGTTCACTCTTGCTAGAACCGTGAAAGGTCGCAACTCTCATTCCTGGGGCCCATTTCCCAAATTCTTTAGTCCATGTGCTGATAAGGCTGGTGGGCATGATCAACAGGACATACCTCACAAGTTCAGCATCAAACATAGCAGAAAGAAAAGCAATAATCTGAACAGTCTTCCCCAATCCCATATCATCTGCCAATATGCCCCCTTTCCTTTTCTCTTTATACAGACTATAAAGAAAGGCCACACCTTCTTTCTGGTGCTCAAAAAGTTGATCGTGCAGTTCCCGATACAGCATCAAGCCACTGTTGCACACGTCAATGAATTCATCATCTCCTTCCATCGATAGCTCTGCCAGGGCTTCCTCTAGCCTCTGAATGCGGCTCAGAACCTTGTCATTGGGAAAAACCTCTTTTGCTAAATAAAACAGCTTAAGGGCCGCTTCTAGATTGCCATTCTTTGTAGCTTCTTTGGCTTCTTTGACATATCTGTAAATGTAAAAAAGAAAGATACTTGCTATACACTGGGCATTGATCTTTGACTTTGCACCTCCAAACTACCCCATCAAAGAGTTTACAATTTACCAAAGGGAAGAACTGGCAGAGGGTGGTGTGTGTGTGTGTGTGTGTGTGTGTTGTGAATTAAGAGAGGCCTGGTAGAGAAGAGCTCAAGAAAGTCTCATAGGCATTGATACCAGAATTGTGTTTTCAAGAAAATTAAGAGAATGGAACACGTGGGGGACAAACAGCCTCATGGAAGATAAGAGATGTGATGGATTATAAAGTGGATGAAAAGAATAATGTATAAGGCTTTAGAGGCCCTTATACAGCCTTTCAGGCTGTGAAGGGGTTTCAGTGATCAACAGAAAAATTAATAATTGATCCTATAAGAAATAGTGTGTTATGTTTTACTCGATTACTTGCTCTCTGGGGGTTCGGTAGCAATCCACATATGAAATAATTGATAATTCCTTGACAAAAACATTTATTTCTGAGAAGAGTGTTATGGACAAAATGAAGTGATAAAAATATATAGCAGGAGTGAAACAGATTTAGGAGAGCAGATAGTTAGCAAGCAATGGGGTTTTACAAGTTCCCCAGTGGAACTCACAATTAACCAGGAGAAAGGCAATACCCCATGAAGTGGGAGGATGTCATCAACTGGCAAGCTAAGACCATAAAGGAGTTTAACATCCTAAAAGAGTTAGTCAGGTATAAGGAGAAAGATACCACAAGGCTTGGTGGGGGGGGATGAGACATAGGGGAGGAATGAGGAGAAAGATACCATGAGGCAGAATGCCACAGTGAGCTGACCCAAAAAGGATTCAGTCAAGATCGGGTAGGCCGTGGAAAGATTTATAGGGGAAATTTCACTTTGGGGTTCTGACATCATAGAGATCTGAGATCTCTACAGGGGGTGGGCCTGTAAGGTGAAGCTGATCCCCAACAGTGCTCTTCCCTGCTTGCTTCAAGGAATAAATTTTTCTAATTATAACTTTTTGACAGTACATATGCATGGGTAATTTTTTACAACATTATCCCTTGTACTCATTTCTGTTCTGACTTTTCCCTTCCCTCCCTCCACCCCCCTCCCCTAGATGGCAGGCAGTCTTATTCATGTTAAATGTTATAATATATCCTAAATACAATATATGTGTGCAGAACCAAACAGTTCTCTTGTTGCACAGGAAGAATTAGATTCAGAAGGTAAAAATAACCTGGGAAGAAAAACAAAAATGCAAACGGTTTACACTTATTTCCTTGTGTTCCTTCTCTGAGTATAGCTAATTCTGTCCATCATTGATTAATTTGAACTGAATTCAAGATATCCACCTCCATCAGAATACATCCTCATACAGTATCGTTGTTGAAGTGTATAATGATCTCCTGATTCTGCTCATTTCACTCAGCATTAGTTCATGTAAGTCTCCCCAAGCCTCTCTGTATTCCTCCTGCTGGCCATTTCTTACAGAACAATAATATTCCATAACATTCTTATACCATAATTTACCCACCCATTCTCCAATGGATGGGCATCCATTCATTTTTCAGTTTCTAGCCACTACAGAAAGGGCTGCCACCAACATACAGGTCCCTTTCCCTTCTTTAGTATCTCTTTCAGATATAAGTCCAGTAGTAACACTACTGGATCAAAGGGTAGAAGTTAAGAGAGTTGCAAGAAGAAATAGACAGCAAAACTATAATAGTGGGAGATCTCAACCAAACTCTCAGAATTAGATAAATCAAACCACAAAATTAATAAGAAAGAAATTAAAGAGGTAAATAGAATATTAGAAAAATTAGGTGTGATAGATTTTTGGAGAAAACTGAATAGTGGCAGAAAGGAGTATACTTTCTTCTCAGCAGTTCATGGAACTTATACAAAAATTGACCATATATTAACACATAAAGACCTCAAAATTAAATGCAGGAAGGTAGAAATAATAAATGCTTTCTTTTCAGATCACGATGCAATAAAAACTACATTCAACGGAAAGTTAGAGGTAAATAGATATAAAAGTTACTGGAAACTAAATAATCTCATCTTAAAGAATGATTGGGTGAAACAACAAATTATAGACACAATAATTTCACTCAAGATAACGACAACAATGAGACATCATACCAAAATTTGTGGGATGCAGCCAAAGCGGTAATAAGGGGAAATTTTATATCTTTAGAGGCTTATTTTGAATAAAATAGAGACAGAGAAGATCAATGAATTGGGCTTGCAACTTTAAAAGCTAGAAAAAGACCAAATTTAAAAACCCCCAATCAAATGCTAAACTTGAAATTCTAAAATTAAAATGAGCAATTAATAGTTTTGAAAGTAAAAAAAAAAACTATTGAATTAATAAATAAGACTAAGAGTTTGTTTTATGAAAAAAACCAATAAAATAGATAAACCTTTGGTAAATCTGATTAGACACCAAGATAAAGTCAAAATGGGTCCATGATTTAGGCATAAAGAACAAAATCATAAATACATTAGAGATACATAGGATAGTTTACCTCTCAGACCTGTGGAGGAGGAAGGAATTTTTGACCAAAGAAGAACTAGAGATCATTATTGGTCACAAAATAGAAAATTTTAATTATATCAAATTGAAAAGTTTTTGTACAAACAAAACTAATGCAGAAGGAAAGCAATAAACTGGGAAAACATTTTTACAGTCAAAGGTTCTGATAAAGGCCTCATTTCCAAAATATATAGAGAATTGACTAATTTATAAGAAATCAAGCCATTCTCCAATTGATAAATGATCAAAGGATATGAACAGACAATTCCCAGATGAAGAAATTGAAACTATTTCTAGCCATATGAAAAGATGCTCCAAGTCATTATTAATCAGAGAAATGCAAATTAAGACAACTCTAAGATACCACTACACACCTGTCAGAACTATGGTCAAAAAGTTATCCAACTGTGCATACCCTTTGACCCAGCAGTGTTACTACTGGGCTTATATCCCAAAAAGATTTTAAAGAAGGGAAAGGGACCTGTATGTGCCAAAATGTTTGTGGCAGCCCTATCTGATCTGTAGTGGCCACAAACTGGAAACTATGTGGATGCCCCTCAATTGGAGAATGTCTGAATAAGTTGTGGTGTATGAATATTATAGAATATTATTGTTCTGAGAGAAATGACCAGCAGGATGATTTCAGGAAGGCCTGGAGAGACTTACATGAACTGAGGCTGAGGGAAATGAGCAGGACCAGAAGATCATTATATACTTCAACAACAATACTATATGATGATCAATTCTGATGGATGTGGCTCTTCAACAATGAGATGAACCAAATCAGTACCAATAGAGCAGTAATGAACTGAACCAGCGACACCCACCGAAAGAACTCTGGGAGATAACTATGAACCACTACATAGAATTCCCAAACCCTCTTATTTTGTTTGCCTAAATTTTGTTTTTCCTTCACAGGCTAACTGTCCACTATTTCAAAGTCCGATTTTTTTTGTACAGCAAAATAACCGTATGGACATGTATACATGTATTGTATTTAACTTACACTTTAACATATTTAACATGTATTGGTCAATCTGGGGGAAGGGGTGGGGGGGGGAAGGATGGGAAAAGTTGGAACAAAAGGTTTTGCAACTGTCAGTGCTAAAAAATTACCCATGCATATATTTGGTAAATAAAAAGCTATAATTTAAAAAAAAAAAAAAAAAAAAAAAAAAAAAAAAAACAGGAATCCACAAGGCTTGGAAATCAGATTAGAGAAGAAAGAAAGCATCAAAGGTGACACAGTATCACCCCCCATCTCAATTCTCCATACAGCCACTATCCAAGTTCAGGTTTTTATCACCTCTGGTAGGGACTATCAATAGGCTATTTAGTGGCCTCCTTCAAGTAACCATAATAGCTATTATAATAATAACAGACTATAATAATATTTATAATAAATACCCAAATTAATTACAAAGGACCTAAAGAATGGATAAATATTAGTATGACTAGATTGACTATATATAGATATAGATATATATGTGTGTGTATATATATATGTATATATACATACATACTTGTATCTAATGGTAGCCATCTGTCAATTATTTTCTATTTAAACCAACGTATAATTAGCTTTGTAATATTTGCTTATTTGTCTCTCCTATCGGATTGTGAGCTCCTTGGAGCAAGAACCTTCTTATGCTTCTTTTTGTATGTTCGCTAAGTACAGTGCCAGGAACACAGTAAGCGCTTAATCAATGCTCACTTGTAGCTGTTATACATCCCTCTTTAGAAAGCACACTCCACGAGGGCAGGATGGTTTAAATAGGGACTGCATGTTGACTGGTTACATTTGGGACTCTCGCTTCTGTGATTTGGCAGTTTGCCAATTTTCTTCCCTCACCACTGCACCTTCCCTGGAAGCCAGAGGGGCGCGTCTGCCCGTTTCCCTCACACACACCCCCACCCCCACCCCTTTCCCCCCCATCCCACCCCTCCCTCTCCCAGGTAAGTGCAGATTTCCAGGCCAGTTCGGATGGGCGTGGCCCGGGACCTGAGCGGATGAACAAGCCTAGGGCCAGGCTAGACTCAGCTAGTAAGTGCAATGGGAGGCCTCGAGACCCCAAGGAAGCGGAGGATCGACAAGATGGGGGCGGACTGAATCAACTTCTACAGACCGAGTTTTCTTCTTCACCCCAGGGGTAGATTTTGGTCGGGGCCAGAAGCAAATACACCTCAGAAGGCCAAAACGCCCCACTTTCGCTACTCTCCCCGCCCCCCTCACCCCCCAGAGACCATGATCAGGCGGCCAGCAAACTGCGCATGCGGCTGTGCAGCCGCCGGCCGCGGGCCCCAACCCCGGCTCTTTCCCAGGTGCTCCCTTCCCGCGTCCCCCCCACCCCCCACGCCCAAGAGTCCGTTCCGAGGCTGATCACCCCGACTCCTCTTAGAGGTGGGAGCAGTAGCCGCCTCATCCCTACCTCCGGTAATTGGCTGCTTGGCCTGGGCTCAGTAGTTGGTCGGGCGCGCTCGCCGTGGCCGCGTTCGCCGGCTCCGCGTTCGCCGGCTCCGCCATTACCTCCTCGGTCCCGGCATCTGTCACGACGTCCAGCTCTTCGGCTTCTGTCGCGATGTCTAAATCGATCTCGGTCGTGATGTCTACATCGATCTCGGGCTCGGTCCCCACGCCTGCCTCGGCCTCGGTTCCGACGTCTATCTCTTCGGCCTCGGTTCCGACGTCTATCTCTTCGGCCTCGGTTCCGACGTCTATCTCTTCGTCCTCGGTACCGACATCTATCTCGCCCTCGGTCTCAAAGTCTGTCTCGATCTTGGTCCCCATTATTTCGGGCTCGGCTCTGAAATCGGTCCGCCGCTCCGCCATGCCTAGCCGGTAGCCGAAGACTAGGAGGAAGGGGGAGTGGCAGGGTGTTCTTTTGAATCTTCCCTCTTAAGAAACCGCGCTGAAACAGTGTGGGAGGACCCAAGAGGTCTCTGGCCCAATAGGAGGCCCGGTCCTCGCCCTCTGACGCGCCCCTTCTTCCTCCTTTTACCCGGATTGGCCGCCCATGTCCCAGGCAGCTTGGGCTACGCCCCCAGGGCCGGTGCTGGTGGCGGCACCGAGAGACCCGAGAACCTAGGACCGGGAGGACGAGGTGTTGAGTTTTTAGGTTTGTTGTTCAGTCGTTTTTCAGGCCCGAATGACTCCTCGTGAGCCTGAAGTTTTCTTAGCAGAGGTACTGGAGTGGTTGGCCATATGACAGATGAGGAAACTGAGGCAAGCAGGGATAAGTGACTTGTCCGGGGACCTACTTTTTTTTCCCCCCTATCTCCTGTAAAAGTAGGATATTATGCCTGGAAAGTTAAAATCCTGAGCAACAGTGCGCCTGTGCAGCCAAGTCCTACTCCCCCCCCCCCCCATCTCCTGTAAAACTAGGATAATAATACAAGGATGAAATCAAATAATATACATCAAGAGCCCTGCAGACCACTCCAGTGTCTTTGCAAAAAAACAAAACAAAAAAACCCAAACAGGGTCTGTGAAGAATCAACCACAACTGAATAATAACAATAGTACACTATGAAAATTTAGCTTCTTTTTCCTTTTTTTTTTTTTTTTTTTTAAGAGGCAATTGGGGTAAAGTAACTTACCCAGGGTCACACAGCTAGTAAGTGTTAAGTATCCCAGGGCAGATTGGAATTCAGGTCCTCCTCAATCCAGAGCTGTGCTCACTATTTCCTATGCCATCTAGCTGCCCCATTCTTTTTTTTTTTTTTCGATAATACTTTCACGGTATAGTTCTAGCAGGTAGCTCAAAAGGTATGATTCCTTTTATAATATTTTCTTTGCGCTGCCAAATTGTTCCCTCCCCAAATTCTATCAGCAGTGGATGAAGCTGACTTGTTTCTCATACTCATACCTGTGTATGAGTATAAGGTGATAGCTCCAAGTTGTTTAAATTTGTATCTCTGATTTTTAGTGATGAGAGCATTTTTTAAAAGTGATTGTTAATATATTGGGTTTCTTCATTTGAAAATGTTCACATCATATTCATTGTAGACATGGAATTATCTAACACCTTGACTTTTTTTTTTAATTAAAGTCTTTTATTTTTAAAACATATGCATGGATAATTTTTCACCATTGACCCTTGCAAAAACCTTCTGTTCCCACTTTTCCCCTCCTTCCCTCTACCCCCTCCCCTAGATGGCAAATAATCCAATATATGTTAAACATGTTTTAAACAATGTTAAATCCAATATATGTAAACATACTTGTACAATTAGTTTGCTGCACAAGAAAAATCAGATCAAAAAAGGAAAAAAAATGAGAAAGAAAACAAAATGCAAGCAAACAACAACGAAAAGTGAAAATGCTATGTTGTCAATTACACTCAGTCTCCATAGTGTGATCTCTGGGTGGAACTGGTTTGAATCATCTCATTGTTAAAAAGAGCCAGGTCAACACAACAGAGCATTTCCACTCTTTCTGTTGCTGTTTGCTTGCATTTTTGTTTTCCTTCTTTCTAGATCCGATTTCTCTTGTGCAGCAAGATAACTGTATAAATATGTATACATATATTGTATTTAACATATTTTAACATATTTAACATGTATTGGACTACCTGCCATCTAGGAGAAAGGGTAGAGGGAAGGAGGGGGAAAATGGGAACAGAAGGTTTTGCAAGGGTCAGTGTTGAAAAATACTCATGCATATATTTTGTAAATTAAAAGCTATAATAATAATAATAAAAAGAAAAAATCTAGGTCCATGAGAATTGATCTTCCTATAATGTTGTTGTTTCCATTGACACCTTGGCTCTTTAATACTTCCATATAGGTTTCAGACTTTAATTTTTTAATTCTGTCATATTTGCTCAAAATATTTCCATGAATCCTTTATTTTTTCTTTAACTTTGCCTAATGATATTTGGAAAAAATGTCATCTCCCCTTACACAATTGAGAGAAACACTTGATACTCATTTCCTTATCTTTTTATAGGTTGTTTTTTAGATATTTAAGTCCCTCCTACAGCTAAAATTCAATGTGAAATACCTGTACCTAAATAAATCACCTGCCCTCCCTCCTCCAATTTTCCCATTTTGATGTAGCCCTACCCCAGGTGTTCTTGGGAATTTTCTGAAGAACACATCAAATGGGTCATCAGCTTTTTGCCTTATTGATTTATTTTTTCCTTTTCTTTCTTGGTAAAAGAACTTAATATAAATTTGTCTCTTAGTACAGCTTTGAAACATAGGTTTCATTATGTAGTATTGTAATTATTGTCACTTAAATGCCTTGCTTTGATAAATGCTTGTCTGTGAATGGCTTTTGTGTAAGAAGTATTTAGGAGCTGGTCCCTCTGGGTTTCCTCTAGATGTGGGCAGAATTCTCCCTAGTCCAGCTAATTAGAGAACGTGATTTCTCTAGTAACCCTGTTTTTTAAAGAAAACAACCCCTAGATTTCAAACATCTGCTTGGGAATAGCTCCCCTTTCATCAATAACCATCTTGAAGATAGGAGAGCAAGAGAGCCATCAGCTGCCAGGCTGCTTTATTCTGGAAGGTTCACTGTCATGGGTCTATTTTTTCTGTGTTTTTCTCCATTGGATTCCTTTAAGCTCCTTCAAGACAGGGACCATCTTTTGCCTTAGTGTAGCGCTTAACACAATGCCTGACAACACAAGTTAAGTAAATGATTGCTTATCCTGGTATCTTCCTACCTGCAAAGTTTCCAAAACTGGGTCAGTAGTGACAAGTGGCAGTCTTTCTTTGTCCCTCTTTTGAGTAGGGATGTTGGTAATGTTTGTTATTGATTGGATTGGCTTTTGGATGATTAGATAACTTTTTGTTGTGTTGAGGTAAAACAATGTTTTTTTTTTTTTAATTGTGAATAAGTATTTTTTTTAATTGTGAATAAGTATTGGGTTTATATCCATTGATATAATTCTGTGCTTTTTTTTTAGTTTGAGAATGCAATATTTTGTTATGTTAATAGTTTTTCTGATGTCTAATCGGGCTTCTGCGTCTGGCATAAACTTTGTTTGCCACAGTAAAGTATTTCTAATATATTGCTGTCTTCCATGGGCTGTTTTATTGAGTTGTAATATGGCTGTCTCAATGTGGCTCTAATACTTTTCCATTTATATTCATTGGAGAAATTGATCTGTAAATCCCTTTGAAATCTTATCTTTCTCTGGTTTTAAAATCAGCACCATATTTGTTTCATAAAAGGAATTGGATAATGAGTAATTATGAAACAGGGTAATTTAGGAAACGGAGACTATTTTGTTCTTGAAAAGTTTAGAAAAATTTGGATATGAACTTATTTTGGACTAAGTGAATTGTTTTTGGCTGAGTAATTATTTGATGACTTGTCTTATTTCTTCCTCCAAGATTGGTCTATTTAAATTATTAATTTTCTCTTGTGTCATTTTGAGCAATGTTTATGTTTGCAAGTAAGGATCTATTTAAGAATTTAAGGATCTATTTTGTTAGACCACCAGTGTGTAGGATATCCCCTAATATGATTTATTTTTATTGTGTTTGATGTGATCTCTCCTTTTAAATTTGTGATTAAAGTAATTTGTTCCTTTTGAGGGCAAGTGTTAAATTGTTCATGAAAACAAAACCCTTGGTTTTATCAATTGAATTATTCTATCCTTTATTTCCTTTATTTCTTCTCTAACTTTAATCATGTTCTTGTATTCTTTTGTATTGTTGCTTTATAGGGCCTTTCTGGGGTCATCAGCTTTATGCTTAATTGATTTATTTTTTTCCTTGGTAAAAGAACTTAATATAAATTTGTCTCTTAGTACAGCTTTGAAACACATGTTTCATTATATGGTATTGTAATTATTGTCATTTAAATTTTCTTCTATCTTTTCTGAAATCCTCTGTGACCTAATCATTGTTTATTTTTCAGTTTCCTTGTAATTATCTAAAATTCTTTTTTTATTGTGAACTTAACATCAGTAAATACGAATAATGAATAGCAAGGATATAAAACAACTTATGTTAAGTGTAGTTTTTTTTTTAATGTATATTAAATGGAGCATGGTGGTAACACAAATGCTTTACTTGGCTCTTCGCCTTTTCTGAACTTCTTTCTGCCATCTGTGTATTTTTAAAAATACATGTTTATTGATATCTTTTGTTTTAAGACCACAGAAATACTCCACATTCCTCCACTTTCCTACCTGAAGAGAGCTATCCCTTATAACAAAGCCTTTTTTTAAAAAGCAAGTAAAGAGAAAAAAATCAGTAAAGCTAATCCATGCAATATTGTACATCTCTGGATGTCCCATTTTTGCAAAGCAGTGAAGGGAGATGTCTTTTCATATTTTTTCTTTTGGGCCAGGCTTGTTAGTAATTTTGCAACACTTTCTTTTTTTTAAATCAAATTTTATTGACGGTTTTTGCATTGCTTGATGTATGTTTCTCTTTGCCTGATGTATTTTTCTGCCCTTCCCTATGAAAGATCCATCTTATGTAATGAAAAATAATTTTTTTCTTCCTTTTTTCAGTTTGATGAAATATTTAATGTAATATTTTTCTCCAATTATATGTAAAACAGACTTTAGTATTCTTTCCAGGGCTTTCTAAAACCATCCTGTTCATCATTTTTATAGAACATGAATGTTCATATACCATAGTTTTATAGAACATTAATGTTTATATACCATAGCGTATTCAGATATTCACCAGGTGATGGTCATCTACTCTTTTTCCAATTCTTTGCCACCACAAAAAGAACTGCCACAAATATTTGTGATTATTATGTATTTCTCTCCATCCTATTTTCCCCATTTCTTTCTTCAACTCTTTCCGATTCTCTCCTACTCTCTGACTGTCTCTCTGTATCCCCCTTCTCTCCATCTCCCACCTCTCTTTCCCCTCTCCCCCTCTTCTCTGTTCCCCCATCTCCCTCCCCCCTTCGCTGTCTTCCTCCCCTCCTCTCCCTCCTCTCTTCCTCCTGTTTATCTTCAAAAGCATTTTGCTTCTGACCACAGCCTTCCACTGTCCCTTCTCTCACTTCCCCTACCCCAATTCTCTTTACTCTCCTACTTTCCTGTATGGTAAGATAGATTTCTGTTCCCAAGTGATATTCCCAAGTATATTATTCCCACTTTGATCTCATTCTGATAAGGAAGGGGGAGGGAAACTGTTCCCTTTAAGATTATCACTCTGAAACTGTGTTCCCTTTTGATCTATTATCCCTTTTAGAGTCTCCCCCCAAGAGAAGTTATATTTTGAGGATGCCAAAACCTTTGATTCAATTAGAAATCTTAGTCAATAAGCACCCCCTTGAAGTGTTGTTAATTCCAATAGGAGATCTGGGTCGGATACTGGGAACTTTGGCTTCCTTTCCAACCTGAAGCCTCAAAACTCTTTTTAAAAGGCAGTTTCTAAACTCACTCCTTGCAGAAGGTCCAAAGCAGCTTGCTAGGACCCTGCCCACTGAGAAGGCATTCTCTTCTTAGTGCCAGCCTCCATTTCCCTAGTAGGGTTAGGACTTTCTACTAAAGAAGTCAGTCTCTTAACAAAACTGGCTTCCTATCCAACAATAAACTTTCATTTTTGCCAATTAATATTTGGGTTTCATGGATTCTTTCATGAAGAACCTGTGTGCCTGATCATAAGGGGATTTTAAAAACTCTGACTGCCACTAACCTCATCAATAAGAGTGAGGTTCAAGTGCTCCTCCCATTTCCTTCATCTTCCACTTCACTGTAAAAAATATTTCTTGCCTCTTTTATATATAAGATAATTTAACCCATTCCACCTCTTTCTTTCCCCTTCTTCCATTGTATTCCTCTTACTCACCATTTATTTTTTTTTAGGTATTATACCATAATACTCAACTCATGGCCATGGCTTCTATATAGACTCTTTCAAACTGCTGTAATAATGACATTTTTTTTTAGGAGTTTTACCAGTATCTTCTTTCCATGTAGGAATGTAAACTGTGTAATCTCATTGAGTCCCTTATCATTTTTCTTTCCTGTTTATCTTTTTTTTTTTTTGAGTCATATTTTTTGGGTGGTGTTTGCTCATTTTCCTAGTCTCTTTTCTTGACTTTTAACTTTATGTTAAAGTTGGGCCTGGCTTCCAAAGTGGAGGGGGGGCACAGCCTCCAGCTTCAGGATTTTTGTGTATCTGTTTTCAGAGCTGGTTCTTGGAGGCTATAAGTTTTCAGTTCTTCAAAAGTGGTATTGTTGAAGTTGAGAAAGGATCCCAAAAGTTTGGGGGGGGGGTCACAGACCTGTTTCAAGGTGTCTCAAAAGAATTTGCAGGCTTGAACCCATTTCCTGGTCAAGGGCCAGAGTTTATTGTAATTGTACTGCCAATTGAAGTGGGCTACGTTCCAAAAGGGATTTAGCAAAGTGCTGAGAGAGAGAAGACCCCTTTATCCAGCTTTCTATCATTGACATGCTAATTCTATGGCCCAGAGGTAGGACCAAGGAGTGAAATTTGGTTCTAGATGATCACTATTGTCTCAAGAGCTTGGTCTGTGGGACTATCCTGAGTCCTTTGAAATTGTCTTGGATCATTGTATTGCTGAGAATAGCTAAATCATTCACAGTTAATCATCGCACAGTCAATATTGCTGTTACTGTGTATGATGTTCTCCTGGTTCTATTTACTTTAACATCAGTTCATGCAACTCTTCCTAGGTTTTTTGAAACCATCTTTGTATTTTTTAATAGCACAATAATATTCCAGTATAACCATATACCAGAACTGGTTCATCTATTTTTCAATCAATGGTTATCCCCTCAATTACCAATTTTTATCCATCACAAAAAGGGCTGCTGTAAATATTTTCTTATGAATATGTTCTCTTCCCTTTTATTTAATTTTTTGGGGATACAGACCTAGCAGTGTTATTGGTGGGCCAAATGGTATATGCAATTTTTTTTTTAGCTATTTGGGCATAGTTCCAAATTACTCTCCAGAACAGTAGGATAAGTTCACAACTCCACCAATAGTACACTAGTGTCCCAGTTTTCCCACATCCCCTCCAAATTTTATCATTGTCCTTTTTTGTCATATTCACCAATCTGAGAGGTATGAAGCAGTATCTGGGTTGTTTTAATTTCCATTTCTCTAATCAATAGTAATTTTAAGCATTTTTTTTCATATGACTATAGATGGCTTTAATTTTTCTGTCTAAAAACTGCCTGTTCATATTCTTTGACTATTTACCAATTGGGGAATGACTCATGAGCAGTAGGTCATGAGGTAGAAAAATAATCCTGAACAAAGATAAGGTTCCTAATGAGACTTTTATAAAAAATTGTCAGAGAGACAGAGAAATAATTTTTGACATAGAGCAATCTTGTTCATCCTCCTAGGCCATAACAATTCAACAAACTCAATTAAACAAAATCATATTCTCATACATCCCATAAGGAAAGAAACAGCCTCTATAGATGAACTAAGTTGGGTTATAAATTCAACTACATTTGGAGGTTTTAGTGTAAGCTGATTGAAAGATGTCTCAAAAATAATACAGAGTAGGATCCAATAAAATCCCTTCACAAATAGTTAGCTCTAAATCATGTTGGGGAAGCTCAAAAGTCCCCTTTGGCTTCTTACTGGAGCAACGTCAAAAAGTCTTCTCTTAACATTATCCTTCCGTGAGTCAGGCTTTAGCTATGTGAAACTAATATTTAACAGAAAACAAATTTCTATTAGCCACAATGTTCCTAATGGAATGGCATAAGGAAATAAAAAATGAAAGATTTTCATTAAGGCATGAAGGAAGGAAGCATCTACATGGCATTTGCCAATAATTGTGCTAAACATGTTTACAAATTTTATCCATTGGGTTGATGGACTGCAACAAATGACCATGTCCCTGGCAGCAACCCAGTATCTGAGTGAGCCCCAGTGAAGAACAAATTGACCCAGTATAATTACCTCGTACAGACAGAATTATCTTGTACAGACAGAGCCATCTTGTACTAATTAGCCCGCTCTTTCCATATCTGAAGGTTGTTATAGATG
The DNA here is from genome assembly GCF_048593235.1 of Sminthopsis crassicaudata. NCBI lineage: Eukaryota > Metazoa > Chordata > Mammalia > Dasyuromorphia > Dasyuridae > Sminthopsis > Sminthopsis crassicaudata. The sequence goes on along the minus strand of NC_133623.1, from coordinate 3,973,839 downwards.
TTAACTCCTGGGGCTATGTTATAGAAACAAGACTGCCAAGACCCACCAGGTGATTTACTAATGCATTAGTCTATTAGCATAGTTAGTGTTCCTTGCTCTGTCCTTTGCCATAACAAGTTCCACTTTTGCCCTTGTAAATTGAGATTTCCTCTAGGAAACTTAACCCATTAGTTAAAGTGTTAAGATTTGCCTCTTGACTTACAGATGGCCCCAGCCTGTGAATTCTTTTCGGATAACCATCTACTTGTACATCTTCATTATCTCATTTTATCTTCATAGCAACCCTGCAAGGTAAATGCTAGAATTATGTCCATGCTGAGGAGAAAGGCCATTTTATCCTGCCTAGGGGAAGGGGAACGAACACTACTTTGATTCCAATCTCCCATCTCCTTCCTTATTCTTAAAGTCCTAAGAAGATTTTACTCTGAGGCCAAACTCCTATAGACTATAAACATGTACCATGACTCCCCTTCCCATTGCAGGGATTCTGATCCCCTAGTGATTATTATTCAGATCCTTTACTCTGTTCCCCATTCTCCAACTTTATTCTCATTCTCCTCACCCAACCCCAGTGTTCTATTCTAAAGCTGCCCATCCCCTTCCACTGTGCTCTCTGTAGTGCCAGTTCTGTAGGTAATACATTTGCTTTCATCTTAAATCTTTTCCTTTCTGACCTCTTTCATCTCCTGGCTCCCCCCCCCCAGGGACCAGTGTTCCTGACCTCCTCTTCTAGAACTGCCTGAACTTTTACTCATTTCTCCTTCTGACCCCATACCCTCTTCACTGGTGGGGGGGAGTTGAAATACTCCTTGGTTCCCATGACCACTTTCAGGTTTTCCCTTATACCTCCATGACTGGGCAACCTCTCCTCCTTTAAGATTTACTCAATCCATATCTACTAGACAATCAAAATTGTGGTATCTATTGTCTACTGACCTCTGAAACACTTCCTTTCTTTCCTCAGTGAGTTCAGTGCCTGGCTCTCAGTGATTAAACATTTGATAAGTTCAAATGTTTATGTTCCAGACCCTATGCTAAGTGCTAGGAAGATGCACCAAAAAAAGGCAAAATAGGGTCCCCTGATCTCAAGGAGCTTACAGTCTAATGGGAAAGGTAACAAGCAAACAAGTGTGTACAACAAACTATATTCAGGATTGATAAGAAATAATTTAAAAAGGAAAGACACTGGAGTTAAGAGGATGGAAAAGGCTTTCTGTAAATGATAAGATTTTAGTTGGGATCAAAAGAAAGCTAGGAAAGCTTGGAGATAAATCAGAAGAGCAGCCAGAGAGAAGAGAGAATGTCTTGATTATGGATCAGCCATAAGGTCAGTGTTAGAGTGTAAGTTAGAGAATAAGGTAAAAAAGACTGTGAGAGTAGGAGGGGATATGATTATGAAAGGCTTTGAATGCTAAACAGAATATTTTGTCTTTGATCCTGAAAGTGATAGGGATCCACTAGAGTTAATTGAGTAGGGGAGAGACATGATCAGATTTTGAGCTTTAGGAAAATCCCTTTGGATTCACATTTTTCCACATGTGAATCATGGTGGGAGAGAAAAATCAGAACAAAAGGGAAAAACCACAAAGTAAAAAAGTGAACTTAGCATGTGTTGATTTATGTTCAGTCTCCATAGTTCTCTCTGGATGTGGATGGCGTTTTTCATCCAAATTTTTTTTTTGCGATTGCCCTGGATCACCAAATTGCTGAGAATTGCTGAGTCTATCCTAATTGATCATTGCACAATTTTGCTGTTGCTGTGTACAATGTTATCTTAGTGGTTCTTGTTTCACTCAGCAGGGGTTCATGCAATTCTTTCCAGTCTTTTCTAAAGTCAGTCTGTTCATCAGTTTTTTATAGAACAATAAATGTCCCATTATTTTCACATACCATAACTTATTCAGCCATTCCCTAATTGATGGGTATCTACTCATTTTTTCAATTCTTTGCCACCACAAAGAGCTGCTACAACCATTTTTGCACATGTGGGTCCTCTTCCCTCTTTTATGATTTCTTTGGGATATAAGCCCAGTAGTAGCACTGCTGAATCAAAAGGTATGTTCTTTGGGCACAGTTCCAAATTGTTCTCCAGAATATTTGAATCCTTTCACAACTCCACCAACAATGCATTAATGTCCCAGCTTTCCCACATCCTCTCCAACATTTATCATTATCTTTTCCTGTCATCTTAGCCAACCTGAGAGGTGTGAGATGGTATTTCAGAGCTGTCTTAATTTGCATTTCTTTAATCAAGAGTGATTTAGAGCATTTTTTCACATGACTTGGAATGATCTTCATTTCTTCATCTGAAAATTGTTCATATCCTTTGACCAAATATCATTTGAGGAATGATGTGTATTCTTATAAATTTGGCTCAGTTCTGTATATATTTGAGAAATAAGACCTTTATTCGAAACACTGGCTCTAAAACTTTTTCCCAGCTTCCTGCTTCCCTTCTAGTCTTGCCTGCGTTGGTTTTGTTTGTGCAAAGTTTTTTTTTTTTTTTTTTCATTTAATGTAATCCAAGTTATCCATTTGGCATTTCATAATGTTCACTAGTTCTTTGGCCATAAATTATTCCCTCTTCTTAAAGATCTGATAGGTAAATTATTTCTTGCTCTCCTAATTTGCCTCTACTGTCACTCTTTATTGAGGGCCCATTTTGACCTTATTTTGGTATGGTAACAACATGTAAATTCGATGATAAGCAATGAATGACTTCAAGGTGGGGCTTTTATGTGTCTACCTCAGCAAAAAAAAGTTGGGCTCTTGCATCTCAATTCTTCCCCAAGGTAGCTAGAATTTGACAATTTGCAGGTAGGGATGTGTGACAGAGGGCAGGTAATATAATAAGCTGCACACTTAGTGTATTCTCCACCAGAGCCTCCCCAACACTGATCAGCAGGGTTGGCCACAATGGGATACCTCGTCATCATAACTTTCAGCTCCTTTTTGTGTATAGTTGAACTAAGATGGAGAAAAATCACCAAAACAGGCTGACTGGCTCCAGTATAAATACAAGTTTATATTCAAACCGTATCTAATACCTCACTGCTGCAGGAAGTCATTTCACATCTCCCTAATTAACTTACTACCTCACTCACCATGGTGCCTTTTTCAAACTGTTTCATCCCTCCTCAGACTTCTCCTGGCTCTCTCTCCTCTTATCCACTTTGCTGAGAATCTTACTGTATATTTTACTGATAAAATTCAGGTTATTTTTCTGAGAACTCACTCTCCTCTCTCCCTCCCCATTTCATGTCATCCAAATGCTTTCTGACACTCTTCCTTCATCTTGTCTCACAGGATGAGGTGCCTCTTTTCCTCACCAAGGTTAACTCCTCTACTTGGGCAAGTGACCACATTCAGTCTCCTCAGCCAATTGTCCACTGTCTCCTTTTATCTTCCTGCTTTTCCTACTCCTACCTCTCATCAGGTGGTCTACTTTCTGTCACCCAGAGACAGGGAGACCATCAATGAACAAGGCACATGAATGTCCAGCAGAGAGATGACTGATAGGATGATAGCTACCAGGGAGGGATGGCTCAAGGAAAGGTTTTGGTTTTTGGTTTTTGGCTTTTTTTAGGATATGAGACACATGGGCATATTATTTATAGGCGATAAGAAACCGAGGGTGGAGGGGAAATTAAGGACCAAATGTATTGGCATGGGAAAGAAAAACTAGCTGGTGGTGCGGGTCCTGCGGCTTTGCGTCCCCAGACCTTACCCATTCAACCCTTCAGCCTCCCTAACCCTTTTCCACCTCAGCTGCATAAGAAAGGTGAGGAAGGTTGGCCTCCAGGTAGGGCTGGTGGGCAGAACTGGTTCGGGCGGTGCCCATCTTTTTATTTTGGGCCCTTCCTCAGTGAACTCCTTGAGGTAAATTGAATTACGCCACCACGTCCCCCCCCCCCACCGGAGGCTTGACGCTTTACGCAAGGGAGAGGCTGGGGAGGGGGGGCGGTTCAATTTCCCCCTCCTCTCGGAATCGCGAAGCTTGAGCTGGCAGCTCCTCAGGTTTGCAGGCTGGATACCCAGGCCCGAATCCCGTCTCTCTCATTGGCCAGCTTCTGGCTCAATCACAAGAGCCCAGAGCGAGGCGCGAGGGAAGCGTTCCCGTTGGCCGGGCGCAAAGACCAATGGGAGCAGCCTATAAGGGGAGGTTGTTCACCCTCCCAGATTCTCTTCAGTCAAAAGGTGACCACGACTGCGTTTGGTTTGGCAGCTCCGGAGCTCTAGGCGGCCTCAGTTGTGAGGTGGGCCTTGCTAGGCCGCATCTCGGGCTGCCCGATGACGGCGGCTGAGACTCGAGGACCTTCGGCGCTTCTTCTCCAAGCCCGCTACAGAGACCCTAGGAGTCTTTCAGAGGGCGTGGGAACCGCAGAATGAGCAGCGGTGAGAGGGGTTTAGGGAGAGGGGGAGGGGTAAGAGGAGACAGTCGGTGGGAGAAAAGGGAAGGGGCTGTAGGAAGAAAAGAGGGGAAGGGGCAGGACAGACGAGGAGGGTTCTGCAGCGGGAGCAGGAGAATAGCTGGAACACGAAAGAGGAGAGGGTGGGGTAGGAGCAGGGGAGAAAAGAAAGCGGGAGTAGGAACAAAAAAGGGGAGGGGGCCAGTTCTAGGGGCAGGAAAAGAGGGTGGAGGAGGCAAGAGCAGGGGAGAAGAGGGAGCGGGAGTGGGAGCAAAAGAGGGGAAGGGGCCAACTGCACAGATAGGGGAGGGGGCCAACTGTAGAGATAGAAGGGAGGGGACCACCTGCAGGACTAAGAGAGGGGAGGGGGCTACCTGCAGGACTAAGAGAGGGGAGGGGGCCAACTGCAAAGATAGGAGAAGACGGGGGGGGGCAACTGCAGAGATAGGAGAAGACGGGGGGCCAACTGCAGAGATAGGAGAAGACGGGGGGCCAACTGCAGAGATAGGAGAAGACGGGGGGGGGGCCAACTGCAGAGATAGGAGAAGACGGGGGGGGGCAACTGCAGAGATAGGAGAAGACGGGGGGGGGCAACTGCAGAGGTAGGAGAAGGGAGGGGGCCACCTGCAGGAGTAAGAGAAGGGAGGGGGCCACCTGCAGGAGTAAGAGAAGGGAGGGGGCCACCTGCAGGAGTAAGAGAACGGAGAGGCGGGAGGGAAAGCAAAAGAAGGGAGAGGACCAACTGCAGGAGCAAGAGAGGGGAGGGGGCCAGCTGCAGGAGCAGGAGAGGGGAGGGAGTCAGCTGCAGGAGCAGGAGAGGGGAGGGGGCCACCTGCAGGAGCAGGAGAGGGGAGGGGGTCAGCCGCAGGAGCAGGAGAGGGGAGGGGGTCAGCCGCAGGAGCAGGAGAGGGGAGGGGGCACCTGCAGGAGCAGGAGAGGGGAGGGGGGCACCTGCAGGAGCAGGAGAGGGGAGGGGGGCACCTGCAGGAGCAGGAGAGGGGAGGGGGGCACCTGCAGGAGCAGGAGAGGGGAGGGGGGCACCTGCAGGAGCAGGAGAAGGGAGGGGGCACCTGCCGGAGTAGGAGAGGGGAGGAGGGGCACCTGCAGGAGTGGAAGAGGGAGGAGGGAGGGATCAGGAAAGGGGAGGGGGCGGTGAGAGGGAAGAGGGCGGGATCAGTGGAGGGGAGGAGCGGAGAGAGCTGGGAGATGGGCGGGATTAGGGGCGGGGAGAGGGAGGAGGGCGGGATTAGGGGCGGGGAGGGAGCGGTGGTGAGCGGCTCGCTCTGGCAAGTCCGAAACGGGACCAGTCTTTCTCTCCTCTTTACCATCTGCCTTTTCCTTGGCCAGTCCTTCTGAAGTTCCAACCTTTGACGTGATTTTCTCTGTTAGGAATTTATGATCCAAACATCTGTCTGTCTGTCTGTCTTTTTGATCTTCTGATTTGGCGACTTCTTTGGCTTCGTCACTTCTGAACCTTCCCCCACTCCCACTCCTACCCCCCAGCTGCCGTGGGGTGGAGTGGGTGGGATAAGGTTCTATTGTACTTGGCTTGTTCTGTCTCCGGGTGGCTCGTGCACGGCACACCTGAACAAAGAAGCAAATTGAAAGCCAGCTGTTTGCACTTCCCCTCTCCTCCCACCCCTGGTCCCGCGGGGGTTTCTAGGCCGAAGCCGGGGTGCCGTGGGCAGCCCTGCTTTTGACCTGGGGGCTTCACCTGGGATCCTAGCGCTTGCTTCCTCTAGCTAAACCTAGTCTTGGCACTCCTGTCTGCACCTGAATTGCCTTATCTTTAAAAACTAGATTACCCTTTTAGCTCAAAATCGATGATTCTCATAATTAATAATGTCTGGCTGAGATTCTGTTTCATCTCTGTTTAAAAGTTTGTGTGTAGTGTATTTTTAAAGTCTGTTTGCTAATATCTCACAGCACATGGTAGAGTCAAATATTTGATTGGAATCATGTTAAAGACATCTGAATCCAGTGTTTTCTCTTTTTGCAGTAGTTATGAAATAACTAAAATGTCTATGCTTCTAAAATGGGAAAAAAAAAAAAAAAAAAGCAGTTCCAGATATTTGGTTAAATTTGACCTGAATTTTCTGTGGATTCTGTTCTGCTCGTCGGGGCCATTGTTCAGTAACAGGTGTATGCCATCTCAGGTTTGAAGCCATTTTGCATTTCTAACATGTATAAACCATAGTTTGCAGCTTTATGAGAAGGATCCAAAACTAGGAGCCCTGGAAGTCAAGGAGATGAAGCTTGCTCACTTCCTGGAAGGTTAGGATTGTTTTGGCACCATGTTGACCACTTGTGGCCCTCAGGGTTTGATACTGGGAGGAAAATGGTATTCTTAAGCTTCCCAGTCATTATTTGTGATTTAGGAATCTGGGTTTGTCCTGCCAAAGAAACTGCAGCCCCTGAAAGTGTGTGGTGTTCTGTTCAGTTCGTTTTTTGTATTTCAGAGTTCTTTCCCATCTTTACATCAGGATCAGAACTTGAAAGCCCTCTCTACCAGAGCACTAGAGTGTGGCAGGAACCAGATTCAAATGGAATTGGGAAATGTTTAACAAAATAAATTAAAATACTGGAGTATATTGATGGTGATACTATTTGATTTGCAAAGTTAACATAGGGCATACTAGGATCCTTAGTTTAGGAGTTTTGACTCCACCACCCTATTCGATTAAAGGTGCAATTTTTCCCCTGAAAGGGTTAAACTCGGCTTTGCTGGATAAGGTACTCTTGTTTGGGAATTTGTATTTTTTTTTTTTTTTTTTTTTACCTTTTGGAAGATCATGTTTCAAAATCTTTATTTATAATCCAGGTTGCCAGGCTTAAATGATCGAGACTTTGGTTCTTTGTGTAATAGTAATTACTGGCCCCCCACCACCCAAAGGCCAATTATTACATTTCACCCCTTGCTGAGGGTTCTCTGGTAACCTTAAGAAGGTCTGGGAGTTAAGGTATATAGTCTTTGTCATTGGCTCAAGCTCTCATCAGTACATGATTCCCAATTTTAGGGGTCCCCTATACCCTAGTTCCATTTAAACATTAACAATCCAATTAGCTTTTTTTTTCAAAGAAACATTTACTTCTAAAGTATGGCAAACACAAACATACAGATAAAATCCTCCAGACTTCATAGTTGGGGGAGATGAGGTAGATTAATATCACAGTTTAGTTCATTTCCTATATAGCATTAATCCCACCAAGTTCTAGACTCCTTTCTCCCACCTTTGGCTTCTGTCCCAGGACCCTGGCTTTTCCAGGGCTTCCTTCCATGTGACTTGGAATCCTGGCTCCAAGGTCCCTTACTCCAGTCTTCCTGCATCTAGAACTGAAAAGGACAAAGGAAACAGATCAAACCTCAGGCCTGGACCTTAGAACCATAAACCTAAAAGAAGGAGGGGAAGGTACTCTTTTTCTCCCCAATTTAGCAACTGACCATACCCCCAGGTGCCTCTGGTCAGGTATTGTGGTTATCTAGCTGATGAACCACGAGGCCATCACAGGCTGTCTGGTGTCTGCCACTAGAGGGCCTCTCTCTTAGGCAATCTGGGCATGCTCCCAAACCCCATTTCAAATAAAATACAATACATAGATAGGGTTACAAAGGAAACCAGTTATTCAGAAATACAATCTGGAACTGGGATAACTTGCAATCCAGTGGTGGGTCTAGTAACTACAGTCATTTTGAAGCAGGGTTAAGTGTAAATGTAACAGCAGTAATGAGATGGAAAAATATCTGGGATTTCTGTTGGTGACAGTCATGGGTCCTGCTAGGATTACTGTGGTCTGGTACCTATATTCCTAATTTAAGGAAATGCTAAATTGCAGTTAGAGATTAGTGAAAATAATGATGTCATTTTGTCCCATTCAGACTCTCGTCTCATTCATGTTCCATGGATTCCAGGTTAAGAACTCCTGATCTAGAGTTTTGGTTACTGGTATATTTCTATATTGTCATATAGCCTGTATCACTTATTTTTTAGGTTTTCTAAGTCAATATGCAGCAGGATATGCAAGGATCCTTACTGTTAGTGGCCCTATTTCTATTTGAGTTTATCACCATTGTTATGGAGGAAAGTCTGCTGGGTTTGGAGTCAGGAGACTTTGACATTGGAAGTCTAACCCTGGCACTCTGGCATATACTTGTGGGGCTTTAGGTGAGTCATTTAACTTGGTGGAGTCTTAGCTTCTGCATATGTAAAGTGGTAATAATAAATATTGGTTCTATTTGTCTTTCAGGGTACTTTTGAGGATGTTTCTGGCATGTTTTGGGAACAGGACATGTTTGCAAAAATATTAACTTGTTTTATAATATTACAACTAGCATAATTATTTTAATGCTTTTTATTTTATTATGTAGGCTCTTTTGCAATATTACAATCCCTTACATTACCAGTATTACTTCTACTACATTATAGGGCTCAGGTTTGGGTTTTTTTCTCTTGCTATATTTTATTTGCCAGTGTTTGTTATATCTAATATTTTTTGCATTGCTATTTCTTAACACTATTGATTTGTAGTTCTCTGTCTGCCTTATTCTCAACAGGTCTGCACATCAGGACTATATTTACTTCATAGAGTCAGGGACAACACCATCTTTTTATTTGATTTTGTATTCTTCTGATATAATTCATTTCTGAATCCTAACACCATCCTTTTATCTGGCAGCTGAATAATGATTTGCTCATTGTTGATTATTTTGTCAATTTGGGTATCCATTTTTTGTAAATAGTTATCTCTATATTCTCTGTTTTGTTGCCACCTGTGTGGTAATATTCTCAATCTTTATATCATCTTCATTCCTTGTGATTTCCCCCTTTCTCTTTTCCAATTTTGAAGTTGGGATTTTTTTTTTTTTATTACATGTGCCAGTGGTTTATCCATTTTATTTATCTTTTTTTTTAACAACCAACTCTTTTGTTAATTTAGTGATTTTTTATTTGAAAAATGTTTTGGTTCATTTATCGTTTAATTCTAGCAATTTTCTGTTTGGGGCTCATTTTGGAGGTATTGAGCTGTTTATTTTTAATTTTTTAGAAAAATATTAAGTCAACTCATAAACATTTCCTATTCCCCCTCCCCTCGATATAAATTGGCCCCTGAATATTGCTTTAGCCTTGTCCAATAAAGTTGATATTACATAATTGTGGTTTCCTGTAATTAATTTAATTTTTAACACATGCATTATTGAGACATTTTATTTTCCATAAAGGCCTTCATTTATTAAGTGTATTTCTCCTTTTAATAACTTTTTATTATATGGTGATTTAAAAACATATTTAAGACTTATTTGTTTTGTCCATTTTTGTGAATGATTTCTGTGTATTTGGGAAAAAAATATTTTCTTCCTTTTCCCCATTGAGTTCTATCAAATCTACCTTTTTTTAGCACTCTGTTCACATCTGCAATTGCTTTCTTATTAATCTTTTTTATTTGATTTTTCATGTTAGCAGGATGTCAAAGTTTCCCACTGTTTATTGTATTATATGCATTTTTTTTGTAATTCAATACATTTTCATTTATAAAGTACCTTGCTGTGTCATTAGGTGTACATATGCTTAATAGTGATATCCTCTTCATTGTCAATGACACTTTTTAATTTTTCTTTATTTTTCGATATTTTAATTTCTATTAAGCTCAAATATTTGAATAAAAAATACAAAAAGTGAAAAGAAACTAAGCAAAAAGTAATTGTGAATGATTATAATGTAACTGCAGAAAGAGACTGTGTAAACTTTTTCTGAGATCTTAACAAAGATGGTTTATGCATTTGACATAGTTCTGTTGCGGTTAATATTGTCTTTATGTCTTTTTATGAGAGGCAGCATGGCAAAGTGAATAGGGATCCAGTCTTTGATGCAGGAAGACCTGGGTTCAAGGCCTGTCTCCGACTGGTCAGGTGACTGTAGGCAACTCATGTGACTTTAGTTCTCTTGGCAATTGTCTAAAGCTCCAATAGGGTGGACTTTCCTCACCACAGAGTTCGCTATGACAGTGAAATACTAGGACTCATAGCCATCCTGGCCTTGTTTTTCACAACTGGAAGCAGAGAGTGTGTTCTCTTTTGACTTCTTTCTTCACTGGGTTGTCACTATACTTCCTAAGTTTTCCTTGAGGTCAAGAATGTTTTGATCGTTGTGTTCTCAATATGAAGTGTGATACTTAGAAGTCCTGACATATATTTAGCTTTCAAATAATTGCTTGAATTTAATTTTTAAAATTGTTCATGTTTATCATTTTATTATCGTTTAATATTTAATTGCCTTCATATAACATTTTTTCATTCATTCAGGAAACATTTTTTAAGCATTTGCCAGGCACTGTGCTTAAGTGCTAGGGATACAAAAAGAGGCAAAAGACAGCCCCTCACCTCAGAGAGGACCTCACAGTCTAATGGGAGAGACAACATGCAGACAAATACATACAAAGCAAGCGCTATATGGGATAAATAGGAAATAATCAACAAAGGAGAGACACTGGAATGAAGAGGGGTTGAGAAAGGCTTCCTATAGAAAGTGGATTTTAATTGGGACTCCTCCAGGGAGGAGAATAGGGGGAATGGAGGAGAGAGAATGTTCTGGGTATGTGGGACAGCCAGAGGGAATGTCTGGAGCTGACAGATGGAGTGCCTTGTTCGTGGAACAGCCAGGAGGCCAGAGTCACTGGATCAAAGAATACCTGTCTGGGAGTAAGGTATAAGAAGACTGGAAAGGTAGGAGGGGATAGGTCATGAAAGGCATTGAATGCCTAGCAGAACATTTTATATTTGTTCCTGGAGGTATTAGAAGCCCTTAGAGTTTATTGAGGGGGGGTGATGCAATCAGACATGCACTTTAAGAGATTCACTTTATTAGCTGAATGGAAAATTAGTCATAAAGGGCTAAACAAGGATAAACTTTATATAGTAATACAGGAAGCTGATATATGTGTCATCAAGAATCACAGAGGGAGATGAGGCTTGACAGTAGTTTGTTACATTTTGATGATAGGAAATGAAAAATAGAAAAGGAGGGAAAGAGACCTGGGTGAGGGAGGTGGAGATAGGAGAGGAAGAATGGGGAAAATAACCTTAGTTGGGTTTATACAAATAAGGAGGAAGGGGTGCAAGAGAGAGAGGATAACACGAATCTTTCATCTAAACTAGTCAAAGGAGGGAAGAGTATACACTTTTGGATACAAAAATACATTTCATTCAATAGGGAAACAGAAAAAGGTAGGGGATAAGAGAGTGGGTAGACTAGGGGAGGGATTAACCGGAAGGAAAGATGGGGTATGAAAGAAAGAGAAAAGTAAAAAATTAGTATGGAAGAGATAACTAAAAATCATAGTTTTAATCTAATAAATTCACCCATAAAACAGAAAAGGATAGCAAATTGCATTAGAAAACAGAATTCAAACAATGTTATTTACAAGAAACACTTGAAATAGAAATACACAGAATTACAATAAGTGGTTGAAGCAAAATCTATTACACTTCCACTGGTGTAAAAAAAAGGCAAGAGTTGCAATCATGATCTCTGACAAAGCACCAAGCAAAATAGTCTTTAAAAAGAAGCAGGAAAATTGCATTTTGCTAAAAGGTACCACAGACAGTAAATTAATATCAAGACTAAATATAAATATGCCAAATATTATGGCATCTAACTACATAAATAAGTTAAACAGGGAGAAACAAAACAAATAGATGTGACTAGAATTTGAGGAAATTATTTAAATGAAAATGGTGGATACCACTTAATCAGCTATGCATAATACCTTCACAAAAATGGATTATTAGGCTATGAAAGTTTTATACATGCAGAAATAGTACATGCATTTTAAAAAACCACAATGCAATTAAAAGTATATGCAGTAAAGGACATTCATTAAATGATTGACATTTAATTAGAGACTAAATAACTTATTCCTATAGAATGGGCAAAGAGCAAGTCATAGAAACAGTTTTATTAAAGATGACAACATATTGACATGTTTTAAGATGTAACTATAGTTGCCTATAACAAAAAATTCATATCTAAAACATTAGTAAAGGAGAAAGGTCAACAAATTGGGCATGCAAATAAGATAAAAATTAAAAGCCCACTAGAAAACCAACAAATTAAGAAAATCCCAATTAAAAATTAAAACACACTATATATATCCCCTTAAAAAACCCTGAAATTCATTTGGGGGGGTAATAAGATAGATAAACATAAGCTTACTTTATTTAAAAAAGGAAACCAAATTACTAGCATCAAAAATGAAAAAGGTGAGTTTATAACTAATGAAGAAATAAAAGTAAATATTATATACCAATAAAACTGACAATCCAAATGAAATAGATGAATATTTATAGAATGTACAATATCCATATTAACAGAATGAGAAATAGAGGATTTAAATAAGCCAATCTTTGAAAAAGAAACTGAACAATCCATAAATTAAAAGAAAAAAAAAGAAAAAACAAGAACAGATGGATTTATAAGCAAGTTCTCAAACCTTTAAAGAACAATTCCAAAATAAACTGAAAAGGTAGGAAAAATAAGGAGTCCTAACAAATTAAAATACAAATACAGTCTTGATATCAAAACTAGGAAGAATCAAAGCAAAGAAAGAAAACTGGATTAATATCCCTAATGAATGTTTATGGTAAAAAAAAAAAAAAAAAAAAGCAAGGAGACTAGTAACACATTACTGTAAAAAGATTATCTACTTTGATTAGCTGGATTTGTATCAAGAATACAGATCTGGGAAACTATAAGCCTAATTAACTATATAAGAACAACAAAAATTATTATTATATTAATAGATGCAGAAAAAGTGACAAAATATAAAACCCATTCCAGTTTAAAACAAAATACTAGGAAGTATAATAAATGGAAATTTCCTTGATATGACAAGTATCTCTCTAAAACCAAGAGTTAGTATAATCTTTACTAGAAATAAACTAGAGGCCTTTCCAATAAAATCAGTGGTGAAACTAGGAGGTCCATTATCATCATTACTATTCAGTATGACAATAGAATGACAAAGTGGAATTAAGCACAGGCAAAGAGTAAACAAAATTATTACGGTTTTTTTAGGGCAATCAGTTAAGTGGCTTGCCCAAAGTCCTACAGCTAGTTATGTGAGGGTGTATTTAAACTCGGGTCCTCCTGACTGCAAGATTGTGGCTCTATCCACTGTACCACCTAGCTGTCCCCAAAGTATTTTTGAAAATGATGTGATAGTTTACTTAGTAAACCTTAGAATAAACTAAAATTAATTGAAACAGTTAACACCTTAGCAAAGTTACAGGATATAAAATAAACTCACATAAATCATTAGTATTTTTATGTTTCTAACAAAATTTGGTAGGAAGAAATAGAGAAATTCCATTAAAAATAACTACAGAAAGAATAAAATATTTTGGAGTTTGTCTGCCAAGGCACACACAGGAACTAAACACAATTACAAAACATTCTTTTCATAAATAAACGCAGGTTTAAATGATTGGAGAAACATTCATTGATTATGAATAGACTGAGTCAATGTAATAAAATGATGATATTATTTAAATTAATTTACTTATTTGGTGCCATTTCAATCAAAATGCTAAAAGATTATTTTCTGGAGGGAGAAAAAAATCCCTTAGTAGGACACAAGATGAAGAATCTTAAGAGAATTATTGAAAAAAGTGGTAAGGATGGGGATATAGTAGTCCTATATTTTAAACCATAATACATAGCAGTAATCATCAAAATAATTTGGTACTGGTTAAGAAATAGGTTGGTCGTTGTTAGATTAATTATACAATATACAGAAACACATGAGTGCAATGCCCTGGTGTTTAATAAACCCAAAGTACTAACCATTGGGATCAAAAAGAAAAATCACCATTTGACAAAGCCTGTTGGAAAAACTGGAAAGAAATCTAGCAGAAACTAAGTATATACCAACATCTTATACCAAAGTAAGTTCCACATAGTTCCAATGAGAACCTCCACATAGGTTCATGACTTAGACTTAAAGGGTACCATCATAAGTTAAAGGAGTAAATAAAAAAAGTATTTGTCAAATAGGGATAGAAAAGATCACAGAAAATAAACTGAACAGTTGATTACATAAGATGTAAAAGGTTTTCCAAACCAGATATAAAAGTTATAAAAGTAACAGATAAATGGTAGAGGGGGGAAATCTTTGAAACAAATTTCCCTGAATGTATTCAAATGTATAAGAATCAGAATAAATCCCCAATTAATAAATGGTTAAAGCATATGAGCAGGCAATTTTCAGAGGAAGAAAGCAAAGCCATTAACAGCCATAAAAAATGCCCTAAGTAACTATTTAGTGAAATGAAAGTTAAAATAACTCTGAGGTAGCACCTCATACTCACCAGATTCTCAAAGTTGACCCCCCAAAATAGCAAATGACAAATGTTAGAGAGGCTTTGAGAAGGAAGATAGATATATTAATGCACTGCTGCTAGAGCTGCCCCCAAAGTTATTAAACTATGCTTTGACCTAGAAGTATCACTACTGGGTCTGCATCACAAATTGATCAACAAAATAGGAAAAAAATCTATGTGTACAAATATATTTTACCAGCTATTTTTTTTTTGTGATGACAAAGAGTTGGAAATTGAAGGCATGCCCCTCAGTTGGGCAATGGCTAAACAGTTAAGATATATGAATGTGATGTAATACTATGATACTATAAGAAATGATAATGGGGACAGTTTGAGAAACCTGAGAAGACTTATAAAAAGATAAATTGAGCAAAACCAGGAGAGCAATTTATACAATAACAGTAATATTATAAATACAAACAACCTTGAAAGACTCAGAAACTCTGATCAACATTATTAATGACTGGCCAATTCCAGAGGCCTCATGATAAATCATGCTTGACACTCTCCACAGAAAGGTGATGAAACCAGTGAGACTTTTTTTTTTCCACAGATGTGAATCTGTGGTGGGAATTTGTTTTGCTTGATTATGCATGTTCATAATAGGTTTTTCTAGCTTTTTCAATGAGAGGGGGGACGTGAAGTGGGAAAGAGAAAAGATGGATTTTCATTTGAAAATAAAATTTAAAAAGTAAAAAATGTATAGTCCTTTAAAAAAAATCTAGAAAAACAACCAATTAAGGACACCAATTAAACACAAAAGAGAAGTTCTAAAAATTAAAGACAATATTGAAAAATTAAAAGAAAAAACAGCATCGAATTAAGAATTAAAACTAGGAGTTGGGTTTTTATTTTGAGAAAAATAGAGTAGATTAACAATTAATTTAATTTTTAAGAGGAAAACTAGATTACCAGTATCAAAAATGAAGAGAAATTCATAAGAAACGAAGAAAGGAAATTATTAGAAGTTATTTTGCCCAACAATTTACCAATGAAACTGATAAGTAAATGGATAAATATTTATAAAAATTGACTGTCTAAATTTTACACAGATTCTATCAAATATTAAAAGAAAATGAAATCTAGTATATATATAACAATTCATTTGTATCCTACAAAATCCTTTCTATGATAAAGAAATTCATCTTGGTTTCTAAATCAGTCAGAAGCAGAATGGGGAAAATAAAACCAGTGCATATTGATAGAAAAATGAAATATTTGTGAAGAGGCTAATGCAACATATCAAAAAGATTATACACTATACCCAGATCAGATTTATATCAGGAATGCAGGGTTGGTTCAATAAACTATAAACATAATAAATGACACTAATAATGATAAAAATCATGATTATTTCAGTAGATACATAAAAATCTATAAAAATACATCTATTTTAATTTTTAATGCACTAGAAAATGAGGAAAATGAACCTTTCCCTAATATGTTTAATAGTATTTCTGAAAATAAAAATCAACATAATATGTGAAGATCAAGGAGTTTTCCACTGAGATCAGTGGGGAAGCAAAGATTTCTGTGATCACTATTATTTGACATAGTACTATAAATGTTAGGTATAGAAATAAAATTTTTAAAAAGTAAGGGGAATAGGCAAAGAAGAAATGAGATTCTTTTTGTTTGCAGATGTTGTAATAGTTTATTTAGAAAAACTTGGAGAATCTATTAAAAATTAAAATAAAGAGACAGCTAGGTGGTACAGTGGTTAGAGCACCAGCTCTGAAGTCAGGAGGACCTGAGTTCAAATTTGGCCTCAGACACTTAAACATTTCCTAGCTGTGTGACCCTAGGCAAGTTATTTAACCTCAATTGCCTTAACAAAAAAATTAAAAGTTAAAATAAAATATTATTAGCAAAATTCATACAAAATAAACCCATATAAATCATGTGCATTTCTGCATATTAACAACAAAATTCAGGAGCAGCTAGGTGGCGCAGTGGATAAAGCACCAGCCCTGAAGTCAGGAGGACCAGAGTTCAAATATGATCTCAGACACTTAACACTTCCTAGCTGTGTGACCCTGGGCAAGTCATTTAACCCCAGGGGTGGGGGAGGGAGGGATTCAGCAGCAAAAGATGGAAATATATATATATAAAATGTCTTAGGCAAACTTCCAAGTATTTTATATATTTACATATCTATATTCATTCAGGAACTATATGAATACAAATATACAGCATTCTTTACAATAAAGACAGGTCTAAATAAGTTACGAAATAGTAATTGCTTATGAGTACATCAAGCCAATACAATAAAAAATATTACCTAAATTATTTAAATTGCTGACTTAGTGCCATTCCAGTCAGAATAATGAAGAATTACTTTAATAAATTAGGGGGGGGGGAAATAAAATTCATTTGAAATTAAAAAAAAAAAAAAGTCAAGTGCCTCATGGAAAATAATGAAAAGAGAGGGGAAGGAAGGAGACCTAACAATATTAGACCTCAAAGTATAGGAAGAAGTAGCAATCATCATTGTGGTTTGAAATTTGAAAATAAAGTCGATCAACAAACAGAATGGGGAAACTCCATATCAAAGAACACTAAATATACTAGTACTTTATTTTTTGAAATAAATTTTATTAATATCTTTTGATCACTTTACTTGACAAAAAAATTTTCCTTCTCAACTGTCTCAGAGAATCACTTTATGTGATAAATAACATTTTAAAGAATATAAATAAAGTCAACAAAGGTGATCAATTCATTTAAAAAATTTGAAAATGGGTAATGCATCATCCCCATGACCCTCCCATCTCTGCCAAGGAATGGGGCAGAAGTGTCTTCTCATATCTCTTCCTTTAAATGCTGGAGGATTAAAAACGGAATATCCAACTAGGCAAAAATATTCTAAGGCTGCTCAAGGATAAAAATGGAACAAGGATCATAAACAAGAAAAACGTGGGAAAATTTGCTTAAACCATTTCAACAAACTGTTCTATTCAGGACAGTGCAAGTGCCATACTTGGACCCTAATATTTTCAGTCGTTGTGGTGCTCCTTAAAAAGCTTAAAATGATGATAAAGTCAGCCAGTTAACAAGCATGATTGAGCTATAACTGGGACTCTCTGAGAGATCTGCAGATTTTGGAAGTCTGCAGAGGAATGACCAGGATAGGAATTCCAGACCAAATGTGAGAACCTGTCCTTTGAACAGCAGAACTTTTTCCGGCTGGTTTATAGGGGATGAGGCTAAAAGCAATGTACTGTTGCTCAGGCCCAAACTTAGGTTAGGAATTTACAACTCAAATCAGAGGAGTACTGATCAGATTTTGCCCTGTTTCAGATGACTTTGGGAGCCTGGATAGCTTGCACATCTCCTGCCTAAGCTGTCCCTGAGAATGTGAAGTAACACAATACAATACCCCCAAGAAAATAGCAACCGACCCAGCTTTTTCTTTCTTCCAGAAAGGCAATCTGGCCCTAACCTAGTCTGAATTCAAAAAGTAGAAGTGGGGGGTAGATTTAGGTAACTATTAGTCAAACAAAACAAGCTTTAAGGATATGCAAAAAGATTTGTAGCTCTTTTTGAAATTTTTAAGGTCGCAAAGAATGAAATCTGATGGGGTGCCCATAAATCGGGGAATGGATGAACATTTGTACACAAATGTGCTGGAATTGTGCCATAAGAAATTATAAAGAGAATAGTTTCAGAGAGCCATGGGGAAGATATAGATGAACTTGTATGAACTAACGCAAAGTAGAATGAGAAGAATCAGGAGAACAATTTACACAATGACAAGATTATAAAAACAAATAACTTTGAAAAACTCAAGAACTCTGATCAGAGTAATGATCAACCACAATTCCAAAGGAGTAATGATGAAACATGTTCTCCACTCCTCAAAGATAAAGAACTCAGAGTGCAGAATGAGCATACATGTGTTTGTATGCCTGTATATATTAGTATTTATATATACATTTAAAAAAAAAAAAAACATGACCAATGAGGAAATTTGTTCTGCTTAAATGCACGTTTCTACTGATTTTTTTCTTTTACTCTTAATTTTGTCTTTTGACTCTTTTTGTATCCTCAGCACTTAGCTGCCTGATATTAGTGCCTGATATATAATTTAATAAGTATTGATTGACTGAATGCTATTTCTCTTCCCTGTAGCCCTCATCTGTTTTCTGAACAAAACAAGCAGAACCAGGAATACATTGTACGCAGTGACAGTGAGACTGTGTGATGATCAACTATGAAAACACTTCAGTGATCCAAGGGAATCTCAATAAACTTTGGCTAGAAAATACCATCTGCATCCAGAAAGAGAACTACAGAGATTGAATGTAAATCAACACATGTTATGTTCTTTTTTTCTGTTTTTTTCCTCTCTTGTGGTTTTTCCTTTTTAGTCTGATTTTTCTCTCCCAATATGATTCATAAAGAAAATCATAAAATCCTTCTTGCCAACGAATTGTTTGGTCTAGTCCATCCCATTGATCTTTGTTTATACACTTTAACAAATAGTAAATGTTTTTGGTGATTGTTGTCTTGTACTTTATACTCTCAAAGTACAATTTCTCTTTCATTCCTTGTTATTCAGACATTTTTAGTCATGTCTAATCTGTGACCCATTCAGGGTTTTCTTGGCAGAGATACTGAAGTGGTTTGCCATTTCCTTCTCCAGCTCACTTTTACAGATGAGGAAACTGAGGCAAACAGGGTGAAATGATTGCCCAGGGTCACATATTTAGTGTCTGAAGTCAGATTTGAACTCCGGAACATGAGTTTTCTTGACTCCAGGCCTGGCTAGTGTTTATCCAGTCTGTTAAAAGCATCATAGAATTCCCCTGTGAATTCATTAAGCTCCATTTTTTCTTTGATAGTTATTTTGGAATAGTGTCATTTTCTTTTATAAGACTGAATTATTTAAGATCTCAGTTAGATTTTCTGTTAGTTTGAGAAATACGTATTGAAAGTATTCCTCTATTTCTTTTGTGTTCTTAGCTTTGTTGGCATATAACTGTGAATAATACTTTCTGATAATTAATTTAATTTCTAAATTTTGTTGGGATTTTGCCTGGTTCATTTGTTATCTTTATTTTATGACCTTTTTAATAAAATTGGCTAAAGGTTTATCAATTTATTAACATTTTCAAAGAATTAATTTTTAGTCTTCTCATTTCCATAGCTGTTTTGGTTTCCAATTTATTTCTCCTATAGTTTTAATATCACCTTTAAAAAAATTAGTCTGAGCTTGGTTTTGGTCAAGTTTCTAATTTTTTAAAGGCATATTCAATTTATTGATCTGATCTTTTTCTATTTTCAGGGATATGATTTTCCTTTGAATACTGCTTTAGTTACATCCCAGAAATTTCGGTATGTTGCTTCATCATTATTATTGTCTTTCAGAAAATTATTGTCTCTGTGATTTGTTCTTTATCCACTTGTTATTTTGGATTGCAACATTGGGTCTGTGTCTTTTGTTTATATTACCTTTAACTGCTTACATTTTTATTGTGTTGTCTGTAAAGACTATATTTGCTATTTCTGTCTTTTAATATTTATTTTCAGTATCTCTGTACTTTAATCATACTAGTCAATTTTTGTAAAGTTCCACGTGCTGAGACTGTGTATGGACTTTGGTAGTTTCCTTTAGAAGATGGGCTTAGTTTTTTTTAGCAGTTTGTTCAATTCCATGTCCAAATCCAAGAGGGGCATAGTAAATATCTTGCTGTTATTGTGATGCTACTTACATCTCCTTGAAATTTAGTTAATTTTTCCTTTTTGAATTTAGATACTATATTTCGAGCATAGAAGTTTAATACTGATATTGGTTTGTTGCTAATTCCTACCACCATCAGGTAAAATTTTTCTTTATCTCTATACTGTGAAGTTTTGTTTTTGCTGTAATAGAGCTTGGTTGTGTACATTTCAGTTTTTGAAAGTAACTTGTGGAGTATTGGTATTAATTGTTCATATATATATACATATATATAAAATTGTCCTTGCAAATCCATCAAAAGTTTTTATATCTGTTTTTTTTTCCTCTACAGCTGGTTCTATTTCATTTCCTATGATTGAATCGTTTATGATCTATATTTAGTGTTCTGTTAGTTTGTATTTTATAATAAAAAATTGTGTGTGCATGTATTGTACATATATATCCTTATTATTTGACTATATATTATAATTGTATATACACATATTTAGATAATTATCTAGATATTTCTATCTATATATAAAAGGTGGGATGGATCCGAGTCTTGTAGAAAGCCAGCACATCCAGGAGGTGGAAGTAAGGAGGGAGAGATTCCAAGCACCTGGGAACACCAGTGAAAATGGCCACAGTTGGAAGATATGGAACATTCTGGATGAAGGACTGCAAGACTGGACCGTCAGGTAGGTAGAGGGGTAATGTTTGTATTTGTATATCATATAGGTGTTTCCTATTTCTCATGCTTTTATATTCTCAGTTTTGTTGGCTTATAACTTTATTCTTCAGATTCCTTTTGTTTCTTCTGGTTTTGTGATTTCATCTTGTTCAGTTTTTATTTTGTTGATTTTATTTTCTGGTCTGTTTTTGGAGATGGATGTTTATCAATTTTGCTAGTTTTTTTCAAACTTAACCTCTTTCTCTTCTGATTTTCAAGATTTCCTTCTTTTAAGTTGGGGCTCTGCTGATAAACTTTAAATCGCCTACCTTTGTTGGCTAAGAAAAACATTCTTAATTGAATCAGTCACTCAGAAGTGTGAACCGGTGGTCCTGAATGTTAGCTGGAATCAATCAAAGCCATTGAGTGCAATATTAGGCCATGCAGAGGAATTTATATAAAAGAAAGATGCTGCCTCCAAAACAAATGGGCAGAGAAGAGGGAGTGGGAGCTGGAGCTGAGCTGAGCTAGGAAAAAGCAAAGAAAAGGGAAGTATAAGCTTTGGTGAAGGCGGTGATAATGATGATGGCTTTTTGCTCACAGGTATCCAGGATCAGAGGAACAGGACTGGCACCACCAGCTTAACCACTGCAATCTGATTCCCCAAGAAAAGGTCTGTCATTTTACCAACTTTCTTTTCCCAGTACCTGATTCTCCACAGACTAGTATGTAACCTATTGTTTTGCTAACTAGATATTTCCAGTAAGTTAAATTTTGTTTCAAACACAAAAAGGCTGCATTTTAATTAGAGATACCTAGAAATATAAATTTAGGTAGGGAGACCAATCTCTGCCTGATTGTTAGAGATTGTCCTGACTGGAGACTAAAGAAATCATGATTAAACTGATAAAAACTCTTTAATACTAAAGTAGAGGAAGGAACCACAAGAGAAAAAAACCATTAAGCACCTACTGCTGTGTATCAGGTATTGGATTAATCTTTGAGGATACAAAGGCAAAAAAAAAAACACTGACTTGACTTCAGGAAGCTCACATTCTTATGGGAGAGAGAATATAGCAATTATGTATGATGTGTCAATTGGAGATGTTACCAGAGAGAAAGTAGCCATAGAGGTTTGAGGGGAGAGGAGGGAGACTTGAAAAGGCCTCTCATAGGAGGTGGGTATGATCTGAATTTTTAAAAATAGCTTTTTATTTTTCTAAATACATGCAAAGATAGTTTTCAACATTCATCCTTGAAAAACCTTGTGTTCCAAATTTTTCTCCTTCCCTCCCTCCCTATCCCTTAGACAGCAAGTAGTTCAATATAGGTTAAACATGTACAATTCTTTTATATATATTTCCACATTTATCATACTGTGCAAGAAAATTAGATCAACAAGAGAAAAAATGAGGGGGAAAATAAGCAAAAAACAACAAAAAAAGATGAAAATACTATGCTTTGATCCACACTCAATCCCAACAGATAGGTTGGGACTCTCTGAGTGCAGATGGCTCTTTACATCACAAGTCTATTAAAATTGGCCTGAATCACCCCATTGTTGAGAAGAGCCAAGTCCATCATAGCTTATCACTATGTTATCTTGTTGTTGCCGTGTACAATGATCTCCTAGTTCTGCTCATTTTACTTAGCATCAGTTCATGTAAATCTCTCCAGGTCTCTCTGAAATCCTCCTGCTGATTGTTTCTTACAGAACAATATTTCTGTAACATTCATATACCATAACTTATTCAGCCATTCTCCAACTGATGGAAATCCATTGTGATCTGAATCTTGAAGGAAACCAGGGCATCTAGGAGGTAGAAGTAAGGAGGGAAGAACATCCCAGCTGCTTGGGTCCATCAGTGAAAGTGGTCACTGTAGGGGAGAGGAATCGAGAGAAGAGAGGGAAAAAAATAGGAACACAAGGTTTTGCAAGGGTGAATGTTGAAAACTATCTTTGCATACATTTTGAAAATAAAAAGCTGTTATTCAAAGAAAGTAACAAGGAGAAATGTAAAAATATGTTGAGACCAATAAACATGTTCTGGAAGATTTTTGGAATCTTATAAAAAAAAGTGGCTACAGTTAGGAAATGGGTGTGGGATGGCAACAAGAGCAGTGTCACTAGATTAGAGAAGGAGTAGTACAATAACAGAAGACTGAAAATGTTAGAAAGACCCAGGCTGTGTAAATCTTAATGCATCTAGGTGGCACAGTGGATAAAATGTGGGATCTAGAGTCTCAAGAAGACCCCAGTTCAAAACACAGTGTCTGACACTTACTAGCTGTGTTAGCCCCTGAGTAAATCACTTCTGTTTTGTCTCAGTTTTGTCATCTATACAATTCATTTAATAGCAGCAGCACTTATTTCCCAGGATTACTATAAGGATAAAAGGAGAAAATGTTTGTAGTGTCCTTCACAGGCCTTAAACATGATAGAAGTGCTTTCTATGATCCCTTGTACTTATAGGTAAAGTCATCCCTGGATGTGTGACCTGGTCAGACATGCACTTTAAGAAGATCACTTTGGCAGCTGAATAGAGGATGTAAGAGTGGGAAGAGACTTGAAACCAGGGAATGATCAAGAAAGGCTAGCTACAGTTCGAGTTGTGAGGTGGTTAGGGGCTGCGTCAGGGCAGCACCTGTTTGGGCAGAGAGAAGGGGACATATCTGAAAGATATTGTGGAGGTAGAAAAGATAGGGCTGGCAACAGATTGGTTATGGGGGTGGCAGGGGCTTGTGGGTAACACCAAAGTTGTGAGCTTGAGGGATTGGGAGGATGGTGATGTCCTTGACAATAAAGGGGAGCTTGGGAAAGGGGGGGGAGCAACAAGATGAGTTGAGTTTTGAATATATCTGTTTGATACCCCCATTTGAAATGTTCAATACGCATTTGATGATGCAAGATTGGAGGTCAGGGGAGAAGTTAGGATTGGAAAATAGATCAGAGGATCATTTGCATAGAGATAATTGAATCCATAGAACTTGCTGTGATCACCCAATGAGACAGTATAGGAAAGAAGAGAATGTGAATGGCTTCAATCTTTTCAAAGAGGTAGGGGCAAAGGACCTATGAGAGACTTGAGGATGGATGAAGAGGTTTGGAAAAGTCACTGTGATGAGTGGGATAGTAAATCCATTAAGATTGTGTAAAAGATTGTGTAAAAGCTTTGCAACAGTGAGGGTCTGGTTGAGATTATGTAACAATTTTTAGTGCACAAATCAGAGTAGTTCCATGATTTTCTCCAGTGTCTTTCAGAAGCTTATGAATAGGACTAAAGACAGTGGATTGTGGGAGTGATCCAAGGCTGATGACGTAAATTCAGCAATAGAATGAAGGGCACAAGGCACTAGAGAGAAGAGGACAGTGTCGACTTAAACTGGTTTACCAAGGGATCAAGATGGGAGAGGCAGGAGAGAATAGCAATGGCTTTAGCAACTGTGAGTGGACCATGAATTGCCAATCTATTTGAGACAGTGAGACGAATTAGAAAGCTATTACAATAATTTAGTCATCAGGTTTTGGGGCCTTTACAAAGATGATGGATGAGTTGGTGAGGAAGAGATTATTAATTAGATTTTGTGGAAAGTAGATATGACAAGATTTAAACAAAACATTGTTCAAGCACAGAGCCAAAAAAGATAATGATGTCAGGGGCCTGGATGACTGAGAGGGTGTTAGTGCCATAAATGGTAATGGGAAAGTTGGTAAGAAGAGATGATTCCTAGGGGAAAAAGAATGAGGTCTGTTTTGAACATGTGGAGTCTGAGATGCTTTACAGGACAAAGAAAAGTGGAGCTCCAGGAGGAAATTATAGCCAGCTAAATAAACCTAAGAATAATCTGTATAGTTGAACCACTGGAGACTGGGATCAAAAAGTGAGCTAGTATAGATGGTAAAGAGAAGAGAACCCACAAGAGAATCTTGGGGGACACTAAGTTAGTAGTGTGACCTATTTGAAGATGCAGCAAAGGAAATGGAGAAGGAACCTTTTTCTGGTGGATGGGAAGAGAACCAGGAGTGAACAATGTCATGAAAATTCTGAGAGGTTGATGGTATTCAGAAGAATTATCCCAATTCTCAAAGATAGTCTTGAAATGTGGATAAAATGTTTAAGGATTCTAGACCTTCAAGCCTCCAAAGTGAAGCATGGGACTTGTGTATTCTTGAACTCTAAGACTTTGAGTTGAAGCCTCATTTCCCTTCTAATCTTGGCTGCCCTCTTTTTATCTGTACAAAATTTTAAAATTTTAATAGAATCAAAACGATCCATTTTACATTTCATAATGTTCTCTAGTTCTCTTTTGGCCATAAATTCCCTCCTTCTCCACAGATCTGAGGTAGACTATCCCTTGTTCTCCTAATTTTCTTATAGTATCACCCATTTTGGCCTCCAGGTCTCCAGAGCCTTTCTATGTCTAAATGTTGGAGTCTTGAGGCTTCTGTAAATGTTGGGATTTCAGAAGGCTCCAAGATTCTAGGCCTAAGTCTTGAAGTTTTTAATCCTCTAAAATTCCTAGATTGGATGTTTCTTTGTTTCTAGTGTTTCAGGCATTCCCATATAGGTCTCAAGGGTGCTATCCTGTAGGTCTTAAGGTTTCCCAGGTAATCCACATGTAAATCTTCATCTTGAGCTTCTATGTCTCGAAATCTCTTGAACTCTAAGTCTATGTCCATCAGTTAATCAATAAGCTTTTGTTCAATTCATTCTGTATGACAAATTCTGCTAGGTGCCAGGGAAATAGGAGCTGATCATTTGGAAGTGAAAACAGGTACTTTTGTCAGTTTATACATACAGGACATGGAGACATAGGACAGAGACAGCAGGCAATGCAAATATAAGTAAAAAGAAAAATGAGAAAGTATCTGTTCAGGAGAATGGGGGAAAAATATGGAAATCCCAGAATAAGACTGGAAGGAGTGTGAAAGTGAATATGACTATCTTTGACATGTTTTTAAAATGGAGGTTCTAGAAGGAGCTCACCAGTTGGAGCAAAGTAGAGATAAGAAGGTAGCAGTAGAAGCATTTTCAAGGGTGAAAAGGCTACTGGAGCATGATAGGGAAAATCTGGAGAATAAGGAGTGGAGCTAAAAGGGGTGAAAAAAGAACAGGAAAGAGAAATTTAGAGAAACAGGAGCACATGGATGGAGATACTAGGGTAAGAAGGATGAGCATATAGGGACATTGATAAAAGAGGAACAACCAGCTGGGAAGATTTAAACAAAAAGCAAGACCAAGAAACATAGATAAGTGGAAAGACACCTATGGGTGGGGAACCCATATAGACTGAGGAATACATAAAAATGGAAGATCTACGCATAGGAAAGCATGAAGGAGACAGTTATACAGCTGGAGGTACTACTTGTGGGTAGCTTCAGGGCCCCGTGGATAGTTGGAGGACAAAGACAGGCAATACATGGGGGGGATACAAGATATGTATATGGAAATACATAAATCAGATAGCCAAAAGACATGAGACACAATGGCAGCTAAGACAGATATGGACACAGAATAATTATAAGGAGTAATCATAGTTAGGGGAAGCACATGGATATGGGAAAATACCCACATGAGGGGCAGGTACATAGTTGTAAGTAGTTGTGGAAAACCTTAGGACCCCATGAATCACTAAGAGGGAACACACAGCCAAAGGAAAATATATAGAGGATACAAAACATGAGGGACCCATCACTTAGTGTTAGGCAATTTCCCACCTTTCTCTCATTTCTTATTTATATAGAGGGACGTGGGAATAAGTAGAGAAAAAGGTACAAAAGGGGAGGAAGAAAAGAAATGTGTAACATTTATAACTATGAATGTGAGCGGGATGAACTTCATCTATAAAATGAAGAACGAGAGAATAAATTAGAAAATAAAATACCCAACAATGTTTAAAATAAAAAACATGAAACACCAAGATCCACAGAGAGTTGAAATGAAAGGCTTGAGAAAGATCTATTTTGCTTCAACTGAATTAAAACAAAGATAGTGATTATGATTTCAGATAGGATTACAGTAAACATAGGAGTAATAAAGAAATGAGCTGAGAAACTATATTATGTCAAAGACACTGGATAAATTCTACACACACATCCACCCCTAATAACTTTGCATCTATATACTTAAAGGAAAAGTTGAATTGTACAGAGAAGTAGATAGAAAACTATAATAGGGGAATTCATGTTTCCCTTTCAGAAGTAGAAAAATTAAGACTCTTAATAAATCTTTGAAAAATGATAGATGCTAGATCTCAGGAGATTAGGCAACAGGAACAGAAAAGAGTATATGCTTCTCAATGCAACGTGGGGCTTTTTCAAATACCACATATAAAGGCTTCACCAGAAAAATAGAAATACTACACATTTGCTAATCATAAGGCAATTAAAACTATATTCAATAAGGAACCAATAAAGAATTAAAAATAATTGGAGACTAAGATAATTCTAAGTCTGAGGTCTCTAAGTAATAAAAATAATAAAAAATTTCAGTAGGGACAATGGCGATGAAGACATCATACCAAAACTTATGAGTGCAGTTAAATCAGTTCTGAGGGGCAAATTTTATTCCTGTTTTTAGCAACAAAAAAGATACATCAAATTGCACCTGGCAACATTTAAAAATTTGGATAAGAAATTCAAAATTCCTAAGTAAAGTAGAAATTATGAAAATCAGAGGCTAATTAAAACTGAAAGCAAAAAGTCTATTGATAAAATTAGAAGCTTTTTTTTTTCAGTTAAATACAGGTAGTTACCATGGTTTAAAGTGAGAAAAATAAAATTTTTATATCAAAAATGAAAACAGTAATTATAATCATTGAAATGTCTTTAAAAAAAAAAGAAATAGATCATTGAAATAATCTGATATGTATCAGAAAAACACACTGAATAAGCCATAAGTGGATTCCCAGAGAAAACTCCAGGATCAGATACACAAGTGAGTTCTATCAAAAAATTGCATAGTGGAGAGACTAATAGAGTAAGAGTCTTTTGGGTGGAAAGACTGAAAGAAAGAGGTATGTGGTTAAGAAGACCTATGTGGTAACAAGTGTATTATCAGGGAGACCTAAAGAGTGAAAAATGTATAAGTGTAGAAAGCTAGAAAAGGAGGAGACATACGTAAAGGGACCTAGACAAATAGAAATGGTAAAATAGAGAAACCCACAAAGTGAGAGTTAGATGTGGAGGGAGACCAAAAGAATTAGAGATCTATGGTTGGAAAAATGTAGAGTGAGATGTCTGATTGGAGAGACCGATGAAGATGGATGAATGTAGAGACAGATGTGGAATCCAAGACAGTGAGAGATAGATAGTCGAAGAGATCCAGGATAGGCAGGAATAAATTAACAGAAATAATTATTAAAGTGGAGATGAGTGGTCAGAGACAGCTCAAAAAAAAGACAGAGAAAAAGACTAAGAGATATGGAGGAATAGAGTTAGCACACATTGCTTTATGGAAAAAATCCAAGCAAAAGGGAAAAACCATGGTTAAGATTAAAAAAAAAATGAAAAAAAAAAACCAAAGAAGTGACTATAGTATATGTTGATTTACATTTGGTCTCCTTAGTTCTTTCTCTAGATTTTCCAGGCCTTTCTAAAGTCAGTTTGTTCATTTTTTATAGAACAATAATATTCTATTACCTTCATATACCTCAACTCGTTCAGCCTCAATTGATGAGCATCTACTCATTTTCCAATTCTTTGTTACCACAAAAGGAGCTGCTACAAACATATTTGTACTCTTCTTTATTTTCTCTTTATGATTTCCTTGGGATACAGACCCAGTAATGGCACTGTTGGGTCAAAGGGTGTGCACAGTTTGTCCTCTGGGCATAGTTTTATATTGCTCTCCAGAATAGTTGGATCATTTCACAACTCCACAACAATGCATTAGTGTCCCAGTTTTCCCACATCCCATCCAACATTTATCATCTTTTCCTATCACCTTAGCCAATCTCAGAGGTGTGAGGTAGGACCCCAGAGGATTGCAGAGATTTAGACACCAAAAGATACATCAGTGAAGAAACCTAGACAGTGAAAGTTGATGGTTGAAAAGACCCAGATAGTCAGAAATAGAGAAACCTGGATAGGAAGAATTGGATGGTTAGTCTCAGAATCCAAGAGATGGATTGATGGACAAATCTAAAAAGTGAGAGGTGAACATTCTGTGGAGGTGATGAGAGTACAGATATTTAATTGTTGAATTAACAGAGGAAAATGATTGAAGAGAATTAGAAAATAAGAGATGGGTGCTTGGAGATATCATTGCACTAGGAATTAGTAAATATTTAAATGATTTGGAGAGTTTAAGATTGATCAGAGGAACAGGTTAGGAATATAGTATTAGAGAAGCCAAAAAAACAGTGTTTGATAAACCCAAAGAGATCCCATTTGCTGGAGGGAGGACTCTCTATTTGACAGAGTATGCTGGAAAAACTGGACAGCAATCTGGTAGAAATTAGGTTTAGATCACCACCTCCCACTATATGCCAAGATAATCTCCAAATGGATACATGATTTATATATAAAAAGGCATCAAAAACAATTAGAACAGCAAGGAAGAAATTATCTTTCTGATTTGTAGAGTATGCCCTTATGATAAAACTTGAAGTAATAGGATCTCACAAGATAAAATGGACAATTGTGAATATATTAAATTAAAAGGTTTGCACACAGAAATCTACTGTAGTAAACATTATAAAGGAAAAGGTAACTGGAAAGAACCATTGCAACAACCTTTTCTGATGAAAGTCTCATTTCTAAGCAATAAAAGGAATAGATTCAAATTTATGTTACAGTCATTCCTCACTAGATAAAGGATGTGAACATGATGTTTTCAAAGGAAGATAACCAAACTATTACCAATCATAGGAAAAAAATGTTCTAAATCCCTAATAATTAGAGAAACACAAATTAAAGCAACTTTGAGTTACTGCTTTACAGCTATCAGACTGAAAAAAAAAGATATAAAAAATGTTGGAGGGAATATAGAAAAATAGATGCACTAGGGTATACTTGAGGAAGTTGTGAATTAGTCCAGCCATTCTGAAAAACAATTTGCAACTTAAAGAGAAGCTTAAAAAGTCATGGCTATAACATTAGTAGGCTCCACAACGTCAAACAATGTCAACAGGTATCTATATGTACAAAAACATTTATACTAGTATTTTGGGGACAGTCAAATATTGGTAACAAAGGAGGAAAATCTTCCTGTTTAGTCATTAGTTAGAATGACTAAATAAATTGTGGTATGTTAATATAATAGAATATTATTGTGACCTAAGACATGATAGAAGCAACAACTTCAGAAGAAACTAAAGAGACCTTTGTGAACTGATGCAGAGTAAAGAGAGCCAGCAGAATAATGTATGCAGTGATAATTTCATAAACAAAAATGATTTTAAAAGGCTGTTGGATTCTTGTTGACATAATAACCTATAGGTCCAAAAGAATTAAGACACAATTGCCATCCACCTCCAAACAGAGAAGGGTCATGAGCTTAAAGTACAGAAAGAGGCATACATTTTTATTCATGGTTAATATGAGAATTTATTTTGCCAAATCATGTTAATATGTACTGAGAAATTTGACTTTCGTTTTTAATTTTAAATTTTTGCAATGTAGAAATAATAATTTAATTAAAACTACTTGTTACTTGAAAAATGTCATTTAAAAAAGAAGGAAACATAGACAAAGGAAGATAGTGTTGAAGAGATCAGATAAGTAGAAATAAGTGAATAAAGAGGCCTAGACAATGAAGATGAAGAGAACTAGAGAGATTGATGGTTGGAGAGACTTAGATGGTGAGAAATATAGCAAAGAATCTAGTCAGGACAATATGGATGGTTTCAGAGAATCATCCAAGTTAAAATTGATAATTAGAAATAATTAGAGAACAAGATAAAGATAGTCAAAGAGACCTAATGAAAGTGAGATGCATAAGACACATATGGAAAAATGTATGAATGAAGAATCTATTTCATATATGACAAAGTTGATGCATGGAGGGACCTAGATGCTCACAGGCAGAAGAATGAAGAGATTTGGACAAGAAGAAATTGCTAAGTTCAGAAACTGAGACCATAATTGGTAAAAGTTAGTCTATAGAAAACAGATGGTTTGCAGTCTTAATTAATGAGTGATTTATGATTGAAAAGTATAACAGAAAGATGACTGGAGGGACCTAGATAAAAGATCTTGTCAAGAAAAATGGCTTAAGAAAGACATAAAGACAAGGAGAGAGAAATGAATTGGAGATGGTGAGAAATAGATGATTGAAGGTTCCTAGACTGAGAAAAATAGATAAATGTTGAGAATTAGAGAGAGAGAAATGGTTTGAAGAAACCTCAATGAGAAATATGGATAGTTGAAGAGACATAGGAAGATATGAATGGAGAAACTTAGCAAAGATGGTTGAAGAGACCCAGAAGGCAGAAATGTATGAATGGAAAGATTAAGACATGGAGAGAGCAATGGTTGGAGAAAGCCAGACAGTGAGAGATGGATATAAGGTAAAATTAAGAGGAAGAGATTTTTGGTAAAAAGAAAAGTAGAAACTGTGTAGTTGGAGAGACCTAAACAGTAAAAAAAAAAGTGTTATTGCAGGAACAAGGAGAAACAGATGGTAAAAGAGTGTAAGATGGAAGAATGGAGAGACTTAGAAAAGTAGAGATGAGTGGCTGTGGAGAGGCTGTTAGGAAAAAATAGAAGAATACAATGAATAAGACAGGGAAGAGAAACATGGAAAAGCCTAGATTGTTATACTTTCAAGAAAGAGTGTGTGTGAAGGAGGGAAGGAGAGTAGGAAAGAGAGGGGAAGAGACAGAAAAAGAGAAAAGAAGAAAGAGGGGGAAAAAGAGAGGAAGAGAGAGGGAAAAATAGAGAGTGGAAAAGAGAGGAAGAGAGTCAGAAAGAGAAAGCAGGAGAGAGAGAGAAAGTGGGAGAGTGTGAAAAAGAGAGAGAGGAAGAAAGAGAAAAAGAGAGACTGAGAGAGAGGAAAGATAGAAATAGAGTGGAAGAGAGAGAAGAAAAGAGAGAGAAAAATAGGGAGAGGAAGCGAGAGAAGGAGGGAGGGAGGGGGAGAGAGAAGAGAGAGAGAAGAAAAGAGACAGACACCAAGGGAGAGAAAGGAAGACAGGGTGAAATAGAGAAGAGGAGGAGAGAGAGGAACACAGAGATAATAGAGAGAGAGAGAGGAAGAAAGAAAGGAAGAGAGGTGGAGAGGGGAAAAAAGAAAGGAAGAGAGAGGGAAAAATAGAGAGTAGAAGAGAGAGGGAGAAGGAGAGACAGAGAAAGCGGGAGAGAGAGAAAAAGAGAGACAGAGAGAGGGGGAGAGAGAGAAGAAAAGAGAGAAAAATAGGAAGAGGAAGAGAAAGAAGGAGGGAGGGAGGGGGGACAGAGAGAGAGAGAGACAAAAGAAAAAAGACAGACACAGAGGGAGAGAAAGGAAGAGAAAGAGGGGGAAATAGAAAAGAGGAGAGAGAGGAAAAGCAATGGAGAGAGTGGAAGAGAAAGATAATAATAGTGAGAGAGAGAGAGAGAGAGGAAGGAAGAAAGAAGAGAGGTAGAGAGAAAGAAAGATAGTGGAAGAGAGAGAGGAAGAGAGAAAAAGAGAAAGGAAGAAAGGGGAAATAGGAAAGAGTGAGAAAGAGAAATAGAGAAAGAGATGAATAGAGAGGGAAAAATAGAGAGTGGAAATAAAGGGAGAGAGAGATAGAGAAAGCGGGAGAGAGAGAAAAAGAGAGTGGAAGAAAGAGAGAAAAAGGGAGACGGAGAGAGAGGAAAGAGAGAAATAGAGTGGAAGAGAGAGAAGAAAAGAGAGAAAAATAGGAAGAGGAAGAAAGGGAAAAATAGAGAGTGGAAGTGAGAGAGAGAGGAAGAGAGAAAAATAGAAGAAGAGGAAGATAGAGAAGGAGGGCGGGAGAGAGAGAGAGAGGTGGAGAGAGAGAAAGATAGTGGAAGGGAGAGAGAAAAAGAGAGGAAGAAATAGGGGGAAAAGAGAATGAGACAGAGAAAGAGGAAGAGAGAAAAAATAGAGTGGAAGGGAGAGGGAGAGAGACAGAAAGAGAAAGTAGAAGAGAGAAAAAGAGAGAGTGGAAGAAAGAGAAAAAGAGGGACAGACAGGGAGAGAGAGAAATAGAGTGAAAGAGAGAGAAGAAAAGAGAGAAAAATAGGGAGAGGAAGAGAGAGAAGGAGGGAGGGAGGGGGAGAGAGAGAGAAGAGAAGAGACAGACACAGAGGGAGAGAAGAAGAAAGGGGGGGAAATAGACAAGAGGAAGAGAGAGAGGAAGAGCGATGGGGAATGAGAGTGGAAGAGAGAGATAGTAATAGTGAAAGAGAGAGAGAAAGAAAGAAAGGAAGAGAGGTGGAGAGAGAGAAAGATAGTGGAAGAGAGAGAGAAAAAGAAAGGAAGAAAGAGGGGGAAAAAGATAGGGAGACAGAAAAAGAGGAAGAGAGGGAAAAATAGAGTGGAAGAGAGAGGGAGAAAATCAGAGAGTGGAAAAGAGAGGGAGAGGGAGAGAGACAGAGAAAGCAAGAGAGAGAGAAAAAGAGAGTGGAAGAAACAGAAATAGAGGGAGAAAGAGAGAGTGGAAGAGAGAGCAGAAAAGAGAGAAAAATAAGGAGAGGAAGAGCGAGAAGGAGGGAGGGAAGGGAGAGAAAGAAAAGAGAGAGAGAGAAGGAAAGAGACAGACACCGAGGGAGAGCGAGGAAGAGAAAGAGAGGGGGAAATAGAAAAGAAGAGGAGAGAGAGGAAGAGCGATGGAGAGAGAGTGGAAGAGAGAGATAATAGTGTAAGAGAGTGAAGAAGAAAGAAAGGAAGAGAGGTGGAGAGAAAGAAAGATAGTGGAAGAGAGAGGGAAAAATAGTGGAAGAGACAGAGAAAATCAGAGAGTGGAAAGGAGAGGGAGAGAGAGAGAAAGCGGGAGAGAGGAAAAAAAAGAGTAGAAGAAAGAAAGAAAAAGAGAGATAGAGGCAGAGAAAGAGAATGGAAGAGAAAAGAAAATAGAGAGTGGAAGAAAGAAAAAGAGAGAGAGAGGGAGAGAGAGAAATAGAGTGGAAGAGAGAGAAGAAAAGAGAGAAAAATAGGGAGAGGAAGAGAGAGAGAAAAATAGAGAGTGGGAGGAAGAGAGAGAAAAATAGAAGAGGAAGAGAGAGAAGGAGGGAGGGGAGAGTAAAGAGAGAGAGAAGAAAAGAGACAGACACTGAGGGAGAAAAAGGAAGACAGAGAGGGGGAAATAGAGAAGCGGAGGAGAAAGAGGAAGAGCGATGGAGAGTGGAAGAGAGAGAGAGAGAGAGAGAGAGAGAGAGAGAGAGAGAGAGAGAGAGAGAGAGAGAGAGAGAGAGAGACACTAAAGAAAGGAAGAGAGGTGGAGAGAGAAAGATAGTAGAAGAGACAGAAAGAGAGAGAAAAATAGAGAAAGGAAGAAAAAGGGAAAAAAGAAAGAGGAAGAGAGAGGGAAAAAATAGAGAGTGGAAGAGAGAGAGAAAATCAGAGAGTGGAAAGGAGAGGGAGAGAAAAAAAGAGATTGGAAGACAGAAAAAGAGAGAGGGAGAGAGAAGAAAAGAGAGAGTGGAAGAAAGAGAAAAAGAGGGAGAGAGAGAAATAGTGTGGAAGAGAAAAGAAAAGAGAGAGAGAAATAGGGAGAGTAAGAGAGAGAAGGAGAGAGGGACAGGGGAGAGAGAGAAGAAAAGAGACAGACACAGAGGAAGAGAAAGGAAGAGAAAGAGAGGGGAAAATAAAGGAGAGGAGAGAGAGGAAGAGATATGGAGAGATAGTGGAAGAGACAGATATTAATAGGGAGAGAGAGGGGGGAAGAAACAAAGGA
This sequence comes from Sminthopsis crassicaudata, assembly GCF_048593235.1. Lineage (NCBI taxonomy): Eukaryota > Metazoa > Chordata > Mammalia > Dasyuromorphia > Dasyuridae > Sminthopsis > Sminthopsis crassicaudata. The sequence continues at coordinate 3,938,899 of NC_133623.1, read as the reverse complement.
AGAGAGGTAGAGAGAGATAATGGAAGGAAGAGAAAAAAGAAAGGAAGAAAGGGGAAAAAAGAGAGGAAGGGAGAGAAAAATAGAGAGTGGAAAGCAGAGAGAGGAAGAGAGAGAAAAATAGAAGCAGAGGAAGAGAGAAGGAGGGAGGGAGGGGGCAGAAAGAAGAGAGAGAGAGAGAGAAGAAAAGAGACAGACACAGAGGAACAGAAAGGAAGAGAAAGAGATGGGGAAATAGAAAAGAAGAGGAGAGAGAGGAAGAGCGATGGAGAGAGAGTGGAAGAGAGAGATAATAGTGAGAGAGAGAGAGAGTGGAAGAAAGAAAGGAAGAGAGGTGGAGAGAGAAAGATAGTGGAAGAGAGAAAAAGAGAAAGGAAGAAAAGGGGAAATAAGAAAGAGGAAGAGAGAAAGGAAGAGAGAGGGAAAAATAGTGAGTGGAAGAGACAGGAGAAAAACAGAGAGTGGCAAAGAGAGGGAGATGGAGAGAGATAAAGCGGCAGAGAGAAAAAGAGAGAGTAGAAGAAAGAGAAAAAGTGATGGAGAGAGAGAAATAGAGTGGAAGAGAGAGAAGAAAAGAGAGAAAAATAGGGAGAGGAAGAGAGAGGAAAATAGAGAGTGGAAGGGAGAGAGAGAAGAAGAGAGAAAATTAGAAGAAGAGGAAGAGAGAGAAGGAGGAGGGAGGGGGAGAGAGAAAAGAGAGAGAGTGAGAGAGAGAGAGAGAAGAAAAGAGACAGACACCGAGGGAGAGAAAGGAAGACAAAGAAGGGGAAATGGAGAAGAGGACAGAGTGGAGGATATATATATATATATATATATATATATATATATATATATATATATATATATACACACACACACACACACAGAGAGAGAGAGAGAGAGGTGGAGAGAAAGATAGTAGAAGAGAAAGAGGAAGAGAAAAAGAGAAAGGCAGAAAAGGGGAATTAAGAAAGAGGAAGAGAGAGGGAAAAATAGAGAGTGGAAGAGACAGGGAGAAAAATAGAGAGTGGAAAAAGAGAGGGAGAGGGAGAGAGACAGAAAGCGGGAGAGAGAAAAAAAGAGAGTGGAAGAAAGAAAGAAAAAGAGAGAGAGAGGGAGAGAACGAGTGGAAGAGAGAAGAAAAGAGAGAGAAAATAGGGAGAGGAAGGGAGAGAGAGGAGGAGAGAAAAATAGAAGAAGAGGAAGAGAGAAGCAGGGAGGAAGGGAGGGGGAGAGAAAAGGAGAAGAAAAGAGACAGACACAGAGGTAGAGAAAGGGAGGGGGAAATAGAAAAGAGGAGGAGAGAGAGGAAGAGCAATGGAGAGAGAGTGGAAGAGAGAGAGAGAGAGAGAGAGAGAGAGAGAGAGAGAGAGAGAGAGAGAGAGAGAGAGAGAGAGACACGAAGAAAGAATGGAAAAGAGGTGGAGAGAGAGAAAGATAGTAGAAGAGAGAGGAAGAGAGAGAAAAAAAGAAAGGAAGAAAGAGGGGAAAAAAGAGGAAGAGAGAGGGAAAATAGAGTGGAAAAGAGAGGGAGAAAGAGAAAGCTGGAGAGGGAGAAAGAGAGAGTGGAAGAAAGAAAGAAAGAAAAAGAGACAGAGAAAGAGGGAGAGAGAGTGGAAAAGAGAAGAAAAGAGAGAGAAAAATAGGGAGAGGAAGAGAGAGAAAAATAGAGAGTGGAAGGCAGAGAGAGAGGAAGAGAGAAAAATAGAAGAAGAGGAAGAGAGAGAGGGAGGGAGGGGGGAGAGAGAAAAGAGAGAGAAGAGACAGAGAGAGAAAAGGAGAGAAAGCAGGAAATAGACAAGAAGAAGAGAGAGGAAGAGCGATGGAGAGAGAGTGGAAGAGAGAGAGGAAGTAAAAAAGAAAGGAAGAGAGGTGGAGAGAGAGAAAGATAGTGGAAGAAAGAGAGAAAAAGAAAGAAAGAAAGAGGGGAAAAAAGAGGAAGAGAGAGAAAAAGGAAGAGGGAAAATAGAGTGGAAGAGAGAGGGAGAAAATCAGAGCTTGGAAAAGAGAGGGAGAGAGACAGAAAGTGGGAAAGAGAAAAAGAGAGTGGAAGAAAGAGAAATAGAGAGAAAAATAGGGGGAGAAAGAGAGAGAAGGAGGGAGGGAGGGGGAGAAAGAAAAGAGAGAGAAGAAAAGAGACACAGGGAGAGAAAGGAGAGAAAGAGAGGGGGAAATAGAAAAGAGGAGAGAGAGGAAGAGCAATGGAGAGAAGGTGGAACAGAGTGATAATAGTGTGTGAGAGAGAGGAAGAAAGAAAGGAAGAGAGGTGGAGAGAGAGAAAGATAGTGGAAGAGAGAGAGGAAGAGAGAAAAAGAGAAAAGAAGAAAAGGGGAAATAAGAAAGAGGAAGAGAGAGGGAAAAATAGACAGTGGAAGAGAAAGGAAGAAAAATAGTCGAAAAGAGAGGGAAAGGGAGAGAGAGAGAGAAAGCGGGAGAAAGAAAAAGAGAGAATGGAACAAAGAGAAAAAGAGAGATGGAGAGAGTGTGAGAGAAATAGAGTGGAAGAGAGAGAAGAAAAGAGAGAAAATAGGGAGAGGAAGAGAGAAAAATAGAGAGTGGAAGGGAGAGAGAGATGAAGAGAGAGGAAAATAGAAGAAGAGGGAGAGAGAGAAGGAGGGAGGAATGGGAGAGAGAAAAAGAGAGAAGAAAAGTGACAGACACCGAGGAAGAGAAAGGAAGACAGAGAGGGGGAAATAGAAAAGAAAAGGAGAAAGAGGAAGAGCGATGTACAGAGGAAGAGAGAGAGAGAGAGAGAGAGAGAGAGAGAGAGAGAGAGAGAGAGAGAGAGATGAAGAGAGGTGGAGAGAGAAAAAGATAGTAGAAGAGAGAAAAATAGAGAAAGGAAGAAAAAGGGAAAAAAGAAAGAGGAAGAGAGAGGGAAAAAATAGAGAGTGGAAGAAAGAAAGTAAAAGAGGGAGAGAGAGAGAATGGAAGAGAGAAGAAAAGAGAGAAAAATAGGGAGAAGAAAAAAGAAAAATAGAGAGTGGAAGAGAGAGAGAGGAAGAGAGAGAAAGAAGAAGAGGAAGAGAGAGGAGGGAGGGAGGGGGGATAGAGAGATAGAGAGAGAAGGAGAAGAAAAGAGACACACAGAGAGAGAAAGAGAGGGGGAAATAGAAAAAAGGAGGAGAGCGAAAAAGAAAGAGATAATAATACAGAGAGAGAGGAAGAAAGAAAGGAAGAGAGGTGGAGAGAGATATCGGAAGAGAGAGAGAGAAAGAGAAAGGAAGAAAGAGGGGGAAAAAGGAAGAGATGGAAAAATAGAGAGTGGAACAGAGGGGGAGAGAGAGAGAGAGACAGAAAGTGGGATAGAAAAAGAGAGAGTGGAAGAAAGAGTAAAAGAGAGACAGAGAAGAACCGAGAGTGAAAGGGAGAGAGAGAGGAAGAGAGAAAAATAGAAGAAGAGGAAGAGAGAATAGAAGAGAGGGAGGGGGGAGAGAGAGAGAAGAAAAGAGACAGACACAGAGGAAGAGAAAGGAAAAGAGAGAGGGGGAAATAGAGAGGAGGAAAGAGAGGAAGAGCTATGTAGAGAGAGTGGAAGAGAGAGAGATTAGTAGAGAGAGAGAGAGAGAGAGAGAGAGAGAGAGAGAGAGAGGAAAGAGAGAGGATGAAAGAAAGGAAGAGAGGTGGAAAGAGATAAAGATAGTGGAAGAGAGAGGGAGAAAAATAGAGAGTGGAAGAGAGAGAGAGGGAGAGAGAGAAAGGAAGAGAGGTGGAGGGAGAGAAAGGTAATGAAAGAGAGAGAGAAAGAAAGAAAGGAAGAAAGAGGGAAAAAGGATAGGAAGAGAGAAAAATAGAGAGTGGAAGAGAGAGAGAGAGAGAAAGAGTGGAAGAAAGAGAGAAAAGAGGGACAGACAGAGAGGGAGAGAGAAAAATAGAGTGGAAGAGAGAAGAAAAGAGAACATTAGGGAGAGGAAGAGAGAGAAGGAGGGGAGGGATGGGGGAAGAGAGAGAGAGAAGGAGAAGAAAAGAGACAGACGGCAAATAGAAAAGAGGAGGAGAGAGGAAGAGAGAGATAATAATACAGAGAGAGGAAGAAAGAAAGGAAGAGAGGAGGAGAGAGAGAAATAGCGGAAGAGAGAGAGGAAGAGAGAGAAAAAGAGAGGAAAAAGGGGGGGAAAGTAAGAGAAAAAGAGGAAGAGAGGGAAAAAATAGTAGAAGAGAGAAAAAGCGGGAGAGAGAAAAAGAGAGTGGTAGAAAGAGAGAAAAAGAGAAGGCACGAGAGAGAAATAGAGTGGAATAGAGAGAAGCAAAGAGAGGAAATAATAGGGAGAGGAAGAGAGAGAGAAAAATAGAGGGTGGAAGGGAGAGAGAGGAAGAGAAAAAGAGAAGAAGAGGAAGAGAAAGAAGGAGGGAGGGAGGGGGAGAGAGAAAAGAGAGAGAGAGAGAGAAGAAAAGAGACAGACACAGGAAGAGAAAAAGAGGGGGAAATGGAGAAGAGGAGAGAGAGGAAGAGCTATGGAGAGAGAGTGGAAGAGACAGATATTAATAGTGACGGAGAGAGGAAGAAAGAAATAAAGAGAGGTGGAGAGAGAGAGTGGAAGGGAGAGAGAAAAAAAGAAAGGAAGAAAGAGAAAAAGGAGAGGAAGAGTGAGAAAAATAGAGAGTGGAAGAGAGAGGGAGAGAGACAGAGAATGTGGGAGAGAGAGAGAAAAAGAGAGAGTGGAAGAAAGAGAAAAAGAGGGACAGAGAGGGAGAGAGAAAAATATAGTGGAAGTGTGAGAAGAAAAGAGAGAGAACAATAGGGAGAGAGAGAGAAGGAGGGAGAGAGAGAGAGAGGGAGGGGGAGAGAGAAAAGAGAGAGAGAAGAGACAGAGGGAGAGAAAAGAAGAGGGGGGGAAATAGACAAGAGGAAGAGAGAGAGGAAGAGTGATGGAGAGAGTGGAAGGGAGAGATAGTAATAGTGAGAGAGAGAGAGAGAGAGAGGGAGTAATAAAGAAAGGAAGAAAGGTGGAGAGAGAGAAAGATAGTGGAAGAGAGAGAATAAGAAAGGAAAAAGGGGAAAACGAGGAAGAGACAGAAAAAGAAAAAGGAAGAGAGCGAAAAAATAGAAAGTGGAAGAGAGATGGAGAATATCAGAGAGTTGAAAAGAGAGGGAGAAAAAGAGACAGAGAAAGTGGGAGAAAGAAAAAGAGAGAGTGGAAGAAAGAGAGAGAGAGACAGAGGGAGAAAGAGAGAGAAAAATAGGGAGAGGAAGAGAGAGAAGGAGGGAGGGAGGGGGAGAAAAAAAGAGAGAGAAAAGAAAGAGAGACACAGAGGGAGAGAAAGGAAGAGAAAGAGAGGGTTAAGTAGAAAAGAAGAGGAGAGAGAGGGAAACGATTGAGAGAGAATGGAAGAGAGAGATAATAGTGAGAGAGAGGAAGAAAGAAAGGAAGAGAGGTAGAGAGAGAGGAAGAGAGAAAAAGAGAAAGGAAGAAAAGGGGAAATAAGAGAGAGGGAAAAATAGAGTGGAAGAGACAGGGAGAAAAATAGAGAGTAGAAAATAGAGGGAGAGGGAGAGAGATAGAGCAAGTGGGAGAGAGAGAGAGAGGGGGGAACAAAGAGAAAAAGAGAAGACGGAGAGAGGAGAGAGACAAATAGAGTGGAAGAAAGAGAAGAAAAGAGAGAAAAATAGGGAGAGGAAGAGAGAGGAAAATAGAGAGTGGAAGGGAGAGAGAGAGGAAGAGAGAAAAATAGAAGAAGAGGAAGAGAGAGAAGGAGGGAGGGAGGGGGAGAGAGAAAAGAGAGAGATTGAGAGAAGAAAAGAGACAGACACAGAGGGAGAGAAAGGCAGAGAAGGGGAAATAGAGAAGAGGAGTACAGAGAGGAAGAGCTATGGAAGAGAGAGATATTAATAGAGAGAGAGACATACACACACTGAGAGAGATGAAGAAAGAAAGGAAGAGAAGTGGAGAGAGAGATAGTGGAAGGGAGAGAGAAAAAAAGAAAGGAAGAAAGAGGGGAAAAAGGGGAAGAGAGAGAAAAAGAGAGTGGAAGAGGGAGAAGAAAAGAGAGAGAAATGGGAAGAGGAAGAGAGAGATGGAGGGAGAATGGAGAAAGAAAACAGACAGACAAAGAGGAAGAGAGAGGGGAAAATAAAGAAGAGGAGAGAGAGGAAGAGCAATGGAGAGAGAGTGGGAGAGAGAGAGAGAGAGAGAGAGAGTGGGAGAGAGAGAGAGTGTATAAGAAAGAAAGGAAGAAAGGAGGAGAGAGAGAAAGATAGTAGAAGAGAGAGAAAAAGAAAGGAAGAAAGAGGGAAAAAGAGGAAGAGAGGGAAAAATAGAGAGTGAAAGAGAGGGAGAAAATCAGAGAGTGGAAAAGAGAGGGAGAAAGAAAGTAGGAGAGAGAGAAAAAGAGACAGAGGGAGAGAGAGAAGAAAATAGAAGAAGAGAGAGAAGGAGGGAGGGAGGGGGGAAAAAGCAAAGAGAGAGAGAAGAAAAGAGACAGGCATGGGTGCGGGGGAGAGAAAGGAAGAGAAAGAGGGGGAAATAGAAAAGAAGAGAAGAGAGAGGAAAAGCGATGGAGAGAGAGTGGAAGAGAAACTTAATAATAGTGTGAGAGAGAGAGGAAGAAAGAAAGGAAGAGAGGTGGAGAGAGAGAAAGAGTGGAAGAGAGAGAGAGGAAGAGAGGAAAAAGAGAAAGGAAGAAAAGGGGAAATAAGAAAGAGGAAGAGAGAGGGAAAAAATAGAGAGTGGAAGAGACAGGGAAAAAATAGAGAGTGGGAAAGAGAGGAGAGGGAGAGAGAAAGCAGGAGAGAGAAAAAAAGAGAGAGTGGAAGAAAGAGAAAAAGAGAGAGGGACAGAGAGGAGAGAGAGTGGAAGAGAGAGAAGAAAAGAAAGAGGAAAAAATAGGGAGAGGGAGAGAGAAAAATAGAGACTGGAAGGGAGAAAGAGAGAGAGAGAAATAGAAGAAGAGGAAGAGAGAGAAGAAAAAAGGAAGAGAGGTGGAGAGAGAGAAAGATAGTGGAAGGGAGAGAGAAAAAAGAAAGGAAAAAAGAGGAAGAGAGAAAATTAGTGCGTGGAAGGGAGAGGGAGAAAGAAAGAGAAAGTGGGAGAGAGAAAAAGAGAGAGTAGAAGAAAGAGAGAAAAAGAGGGACAAACAGAGAGGGAGAGAGAAAAATAAAGTGGAAGAGAGAGAAGAAAAGAGACGGAAAATTAGGGAGAGGAAGAGAGTCGGAGGGACGAGGGAGAAAGAAAAGAGAGAGAGAAAAGAGTCAGAGACAGAGTAAGAGAAAGGAAGAGAAAGGGGAAAATAGACAAGAGGAAGAGAGAGAGGAAGAGCGATGGAGAGAGTGGAAGAGAGAGATAGTAATAGAAAGAGAGAGAGACACACACACACACACTGAGAGAGATGAAGAAAGAAAGGGAGATGGAGAGAGAGATAGTAGGAGAGAGGAAGAGGGAAAAAAAAAGAGAAATTGAAGAAAGAGGGGAAAAAAGAAAGAGGAAGAGAGAAGAAAAATAGAGAGTGGAAGAGAGAGGGAGAAAATCACAGAGTGGAAAAGAGGGAGAGGGAGAGAGACAGAAAGCAGGAGAGAGAGAAAAAGAGTGGAAGAAAGAAAGAAAAAGAGAGTCAGACAGAGAGTGAAAGAGAGAGAAAAATAGAGAGTGGAAGAGAGGGAGAAAAATAGAGAGTGGAAGACAGAGGGAGAGTGGAGAGACAGAGAAAGTGGGAGAGAGAGAATAAAAGTGGAAGAAAGAAAAAGAGGGACAGATAGAGAGGGAGAGAGAAAAATAGAGCGGAAGAGAGAGAAGAAAAATAGAAGAAGAGAGTGAAGGAGGTAGGGAGGGGAGAGAGAGAAAATAGAGAGAGAAGAGAAGAGACAGACACAGAGGGAGAGAAAAGAAGAGAGGGGGAAATAGACAAGAGGGAGAGAGAGAGGAAGAGCGATGGAGAGAGTGGAAGAGAGAGATAGTAATAGTGAGAGGGGGGGTGGAATAAGAAAGAAAGGAAGAGAGGAGGAGAGAGAGATAGTAGAAGAGAGAGAAAAAGAAAGGAAGAAAGAGAAAAAAGAGGAAGAGAGGGGAAAAATAGAGAATGGAAAAGAGGGATAAAATCAGAGTGGAAAAGAGAGGGAGAAAGAGAGAGACATAGAAAGTAGGAGAGAGAGAGAAAGAGAGAGTGGAAGAAAGAGAGAGAGACGAAGAAAGAGAGAAGAAAAGAGAGAAAAATAGGGGGAGGAAGAGAGAGAAGGAGGGAGGGAAGGGGGAGAAAGCAAAGAGAGAAGAAAAGAGACAGGCACGGGGGGGGGGGGAGAAAAGAAGAGGAGAGAGAGGAAAAGTGATGGAGAGAGAGTGGAAGAGAAAGACAATAATAGCGTGAGAGAGAGAGGAAGAAAGAAAGGAAGAGAGGTGGAGAGAGAGAAAGATAGTGGAAGAGAGAGGGGAAAAATAGAGAGTGGAAGAAAGAGAAAAAGAGAGGGAGAGGGAGAGAGTAGAAGAGAGAGAAGAAAAGAAAGAGAAAAATAGACAGTGGGAGAGAAAAATAGAGACTTGAAGGGAGAAAGAGAGAGAGAAATAGAAGAAGAGGAAGAGAGAGAAGGAGGGAGGGATGGGGAAGAGAGAAAAGAGAGAGAAGAAAAGAGACAGACACTGAGGGAGAGAAAGGAAGACAGAGAAGGGGAAATAGAGAAGAGGAGGAGAGAGTGGAAGAGAGAGATATTAATAGAGAGAGAGACAGAGAGAGATGAAGAAAGAAAGGAAGAGAGGTGGAGAGAGAGGAAGATAGTAGAAGAGAAAGGAAGAGAGAAAAAAGAGAAAGGAAGAATGAGGGAAAAAAGAAAGGAAGAGAGAGGGAAAAAATAGAGAGTGGAAGAGAGAGGGAGAAAATCAGAGAGAGGAAAAGAGACGGAGAGGGAGAAAGAGAAAGTGGGAGAAAGAGAAAAAGAGATAGTGGAAGAAAGAAAGAAAAAGAGAAACAGAGAGAGAGGGGGAGAGATAGTGGAAGAGAGAGAAAAATAGGGAAAGGAAGAGAGAGAAAAAAATAGACAGTGGAAGGAAGAGAGGTGGAGAGAGAAAGTGGGAGAGAGAAAAAGAGAGAGTGGAAGAAAGAGAGAAAAAGAGGGACAGACAGAGAGGGAGAGAGAAAAATAGAGTGGAAGAGAGAGAAGAAAAGAGAGAGAAAAATAGGGAGAGGAAGTGAGAGGAAAATAGAGAGTGGAAGGGAGAGAGGAAGAGAGAAAAATAGAGAGATGGAAAAAAAGGGAAGAAAGAGGGAAGAGAGAAGAGAGATAGAGAGAGAGAGAGAAAAAAGAGAGAAGAAGGAGGAAAAGAGGGAGAGAGAGAAAAGAGGGAAGAAAAGAAAGAGAAAAATAGAAGGAGGGAGGGAGAGAGAGAAAGAGAGAGATTGAGAGAAGAAAAGAGACAGACACAGAGGGAGAGAAAGGCAGAGAAGGGGAAAAAGAAAAGAGGAGTACAGAGAGGAAGAGCTATGGAGAGAGAGTGGAAGAGAGAGATATTAAGAGAGAGAGAGAGAGACACACACACACTGAGTAAAATGAAGAAAGGAAGGAAGAGAAGTGGAGAGAGAGAGATAGTGGAAGGGAGAGAGAAAAAAAGAAAGGAAGAAAGAGGGAAAAAGGAGGGGAAGAGAGAAAATAGAGAGTAGAAGAGGGAGTGAGAAAAATAGAGAGTGGAAGGGAGAGGGAGAGAGAAAAAGAGAGTAGAAGAAAGAGAGAAAGAGACAGAGTGGAAGAGGGAGAAGAAAAGAGAGAAATGGGAAGAGGAAGAGAGATGGAGGGAGAACGGAGAAAGAAAAGAGAGACAAAGAGGAAGAGAGAGGGGAAAATAAAGAAGAGGAGAGAGAGGAAGAGCAATGGAGAGAGAGTGGAAGAGAGAGAGAGAGAAAGAAAGGAAGAGAGGAGGAGAGAGAAAAAGATAGTAGAAGAGAGAGAAAAAGAAAGGAAGAAAGAGGGAAAAAGAGGAAGAGAGGGAAAAATAGAGAGTGAAAGAGAGGGAGAAAGAGAAAGTAGGAGAGAGAGAAAAAGAGAGTGGAAGAAAGAGAGAGAGACAGAGGGAGAGAGAGAAGAAAAGAGAGAGAAAATAGAGAGAAGAAGAGAGAGAAGGAGGGAGGGAGGGGGGAGAAAGCAAAGAAAGAGAGAAGAAAAGATACAGGCATGGGGGGGGAGAGAGAAAGGAAAAGAAAGAGAGGGGGAAATAGAAAATAAGAGGAGAGAGAGGAAAAGTGATTGAGAGAGAGTGGAAGAGAGAGGGAGAAAATCAGAGAGTGGAAAAGAGAGGGAGAGGGAGATCAACAAAGAAAGTGGAGAGATAAAAAAGAGAGAGTGGAAGAAAGAAAAAGAGAGACAGAGAGAGTGGAAGAGAGATAAGAAGAGAGAAAAAATAGGGAAAGGAAGAGAGAGAAAAATAGACAGTGGAAGGAAGAGAGGTGGAGAGAGATAGTGGAAGAGAGAAAGAGAGAAGAGGGGACATACAGAGAGGGAGAGAGAAAAATAGAGTGGAAGAGAGAGAAGAAAAGAGAGAGAAAAATAGGGAGAGGAAGAGAGAGGAGGGACGTAGGTGGGAGAGAGAAAAGAGAGAGAAGAGAAGAGACAGACACAGAGAGAGTGAAAAGAAGAGAGGGGGAAATAGACAAGAGGAAGAGAGAGAGAGAGCGATGGAGAGTGGCAGAGAGAGATAGTAATAGTGAGAGAGAGAGAGAGGGGAGTAAGAAAGAAAGGAAGAGAGGTGGAGAGAGAGAAAGATAGTGGAAGAGAGAGAGAAAAAGGAAGAAAGAGGGGAAAAAAGAGAAAGAGAGAGGGAAAAATAGAGAGTGGAAGAGAGAGGGAGAAATTCAGAGACTGGAAAAGAGAGGAGAGGGAGAGAGACAGAGAAAACGGGAGAGAGAGAAAAAGAGAGAATGGAACAAAGAGAAAAGAGGAGAGAAAGGAGAGAGAGAAATAGAGTGGAAGAGAGAGAAGAAAAGAGAGAAATAGGGAGAGGATGAGAGAGGAAAATAGAGAGTGGAAGGGAGAGAGAGAGAGGAAGAGAGAGGAGGGAGGGAGGTGGAGAGAGAAAAGAGAGAGATTGAGAGAAGAAAAGAGACAGACACCAAGGGAGAGAAAGGAAGACAGAGAAGGGGAAATAGAGAAGAGGAGGACAGAGAGGAAGAGCTATGGAGAGAGAGTGGAAGAGAGAGATATTAATAGAAAGAGAGAGAGAGAGAAACACACACACACAGATAAAGAAAGGAAGGAAGAGAGAGAGAAAAATAGTAGGAGAGAGGAAGAGGAAAAAAAGTGAAATGAAGAAAGAGGGGAAAAAGAAAGAAGAAGAGAGAGGGAAAAAAGAGAGGGAGAGAGAAAAATAGGAAGAGAGAGGGAAAAATAGAGTGGAAGAGAGAGGAGAGGGAGAGATACCGAGAAAGAGAGAGTGGAAGAAACAGAAATAGAAGGAGAAAGAGAGAGTGGAAGAGAGAGAAGAAAAGAGAGAAAAATAGGGAGAGGAAGAGAGAGAAGGAGGGAGGGAGGGGAGAAAGAAGAGAGAGAGAGAGGGAGAAAGAGAGAGAGAGAAGAAAAGAGACACCGAGGGAGAGAAAGGAAGAGAAAGAGAGGGGGAAATAGAAAAGAGGAGAGAGAGGAAAAGCGATGGAGAGAGAGTGGAAGAGAAACATAATAATAGTGTGAGAGAGAGAGGAAGAAAGAAAGGAAGAGAGGTGGAGAGAGATAAAGATAGTGGAAGAGAGAGAGGAAGAGAGAAAAAAAGAAAGGAAGAAAAGGGGAAATAAGAAAGAGGAAGAGAGAGGGAAAAAATAGAGAGTGGAAGAGACAGGGAGAAAAATAGAGAGTGGGAAAGAGAGGAGAGGGAGAGAGAAAGCAGGAGAGAGAAAAAAAGAGAGAGTGGAAGAAAGAGAAAAAGAGAGAGGGACAGAGAGGAGAGAGAGAGTGGAAGAGAGAGAAGAAAAGAAAGAGGAAAAAAATAGGGAGAGGGAGAGAGAAAAATAGAGACTGGAAGGGAGAAAGAGAGAGAGAGAAATAGAAGAAGAGGAAGAGAGAGAAAGAGGGAGGGATGGGCAAGAGAGAAAAGAGAGAAAGAGAGAAGAAAAGAGACAGACACCGAGGGAGAGAAAGGAAGATAGAGAAGGGGAAATAGAGAAGAGGAGGACAGAGAGGAAGAGCTATAGAGAGAGAGTGGAAGAGAGAGATATTAATAGAAAGAGAGAGAGAGAGGAAACACACACACACAGATAAAGAAAGAAAGGAAGAGAGGTAGAGAGAGAGAAAAATAGTAGAAGAGAGAGGAAGAGGAAAAAATGAAATGAAGAAAGAGGGAAAAAAGAAAGAAATAGAGAGAGGGAAAAAATAGAGAGTGGAAAAGATAGGGAGAGGGAGAGAGAGACAGAGAAAGCAGGAGAGAGAGAAAAGAGAGAGTGGAAGAAAGAAAAAGAGTCAGAGAGAGAGAGTGGAAGAGAGAGGAAAAATAGGGAGAGGAAGAGAGAGAGAGAGAGAGAGAGAGAGAGAGAGAGAGAGAGAGAGAGAGAGAGGAGAGAGAGAGAGAGAGAGAGAGAGAGAGAAGAAAGGAAGAGGAAGTGGAGAGAGAGAGAGCTAGTGGAAGGGAGAGAGAGAGGAACAGAGAAAAAATAGAAGAAGAGGAAGAGAGAGAAGGAGGGAGGGGAGAGACAGAGACAGAGAGAGAAGAAGAAAGGAAGAGAGGTAGAGAAAGATAGTGGAAGGGAGAGAGAAAAAAAGAAAGGAAGAAAGAGGGAAAAAAGAGGAAGACAGAAAAAGAGGAAGAGAGAGGGAAAAAAATGGAGAGTGGAAGAGAGGGAGAAAATCAGAGTGAAAAGAGAGGGAGAAAGAGGGAGAAAATAGGGAGAGGAAGAGAGAGAAAAATAGAAGAGGAAGAGAGAAGGAGGGAGGGGAGAGAGAAGAAAGGAAGAGAAGTGGAGAGAGAGAAAGCTAGTGGAAGGGAGAGAGAGAGGAACAGAGAAAAAAATAGAAGAGGAAGAGAGAGAAGGAGGGAGGGGAGAGAGAGACAGAGAAGAAGAAAGGAAGAGAGGTGGAGAGAGAGATAGTGGAAGAGAGAGACAGAAAAAAGAAAGGAAGAAAGAGGGGGAAAAAGAGGAAGAGAGAGGGGAAAAAATAGAGAGTGGAAGAGAGGGAGAAAATCAGAGGGGAAAAGAGAGTGAGAAAGAGACAGAGAAAGTGGGAGAGAGAGAAAAGAGAGAGTGGAAGAAAGAGAGAAAGAGACAGAGGGAGAAAGAGAGAGAAAAATAGGGAGAGGAAGAGAGAGAAGGAGGGAGGGAGAGGGGAGAAAGCAAACAGAGAGAGAAGAAAAGAGAGGCGGGGGGGGGGGGGGGGGAGAGAGAGAAAGGAAGAGGAAGAGAGGGGGAAATAGAAAAGAAGAGGAGAGAGAAAAAAGTGATGGAGAGAGAGTGGAAGAGAGATAATAATAGTGTGAGAGAGAGAAAGGAAGAAACAAAGGAAGAGAGGTGGAGAGAGCGAAGAAGATAGTGAAGAGAGAAAAAGAGAAAGAATAAAAGGGGAAATAAGAAAGAAGAAGAGAGAGGGAAAAATAGAGAGTGGAAGAGACAGGGAAAAAATAGAGTAGAAGAGAGGGAGAAAATCAGAGAGTGGAAAAGAGAAGGAGAGGGAGAGAGACAGAGAAAGCAGGAGAGAGAGAAAAAGAGAGAGTGGAAGAAAGAAAGAAAAAGATTCCAATTGATTAATGATGGACATTCCAATTGATTAATGATGGACAGAACCAGCTACATCCAGAAAAGGAACACTGGGAAATGAGTGTAAACTGTTATTTTTACCTTCTGAATCCAATTCTTCCTGTGCAACAAAAAATTCGGTTCTACACACATATATTGTATCTAAATTATACTGTAATATATTTAACATATATAAGACTGCTTGCCATCTGGGGGAGGGGGTTGGGGGAGGAAGGGAAAAAATCTGAATAGAAGTAAGTGCAAAGGATAATGTTGTAAAAAATTACCCATGCATATGTACTGCCAAAAAATGTTATAATTATGAAATAAAATAAAAAAAATTAAAAAAAAAAAAGAAAAAGAGAGACATAGAGAGAGGGGGGAGAGAGAGAAGAAGAGAGAGAGAAAAATAGGGAAAGGAAGAGAGAGAGAAAAATAGACAGTGGAAGGAAGAGAGGTGGAGAGAGAGATAGTGGAAGAGAGGGAGAGAGAGACAGAAAAAGAGGGAGTGGACAAAAGAGAAAAAGAGGGACAGAGAGAGGGAGAGAGAAAAATAGAGTGGAAGAGAGAGAAAAATAGGGAGAGGAAGAGAGAGAGAAAAATAGACAGTGGAAGGAAGAGAGGTGAGAGAGAGATAGTGGAAGAGAGGGAGAGAGAGACAGAAAAAGAGGGAGTGGACGAAAGAGAAAAAGAGGGACAGAGAGAGGGAGAGAGAAAAATAGAGTGGAAGAGAGAGAAGAAGAGAGAGAGAAAAATAGGAAGAGGAAGAGAGAGAAGAGAGAAGAGAAGAGACAGACACAGGGAGAGAAAAGAAGAGAGGGGGAAATAGACAAGAGGAAGAGAGAGAGGAAGAGCGTTGGAGAGAGGAAGAGAGAAAGTAATAGTGAGAGAGAGAGAGGGAGTAAGGAAGAAAGGAAGAGAGGTGGAGAGAGAGATAGTGTAAGAGAGAGAGAAAAAGGAAGAAAGAGGGGAAAAAAGAGGAAGAGAGAAAAAGAAAGAGGAAGAGAGAGGGAAAAAATAGAGAGTGGAAGAGAGAGGGAGAAAATCAGAGAGTGGAAAAGAGAGGGAGAGAGACAGAAAGCGGGAGAGAGAAAAAGAGAGAGTGGACAAAAGAGAAAAAGAGGGAGAGAAAGAGGGAGAGAGAAAAATAGAGTGGAAGAGAGAGAAGAAGAGAGAGAAAAATAGGGAGAGGAAGAGAGAGAAAAATAGGGAGAGGAAGAGAGAGAGAAAAATAGACAGTGGAAGGAAGAGAGGTGAGAAAGAGATAGTGGAAGAGAGGGAGAGAGAGACAGAAAGTGGATGAAAGAGAAAAAGAGGGACAGGGAGAGGGAGAGAGAAAAATAGAGTGGAAGAGAGAGAAGAAGAGAGAGAGAAAAATAGGGAGAGGAAGAGAGAGAAGAGAGAAGAGAAGAGACAGACACAGAGGGAGAGAAAAGAAGAGAGGGGGAAATATAGAAGCGGAAGAGCGATGGAGAGAGGAAGAGAGATAGTAATAGTGAGAAAGAGAGAGAGAGAGGGAGTAAGAAAGAAAGGAAGAAAGGAAGAGAGTTGGAGAGAGAGATAGTGTAAGAGAGAGAGAAAAAGGAAGAAAGGGAAAAAAGAGGAAGAGAGAAAAAGAAAGAGGAAGAGAGAGGGAAAAAATAGAGAGTGGAAGAGAGAGGGAGAAAATCAGAGAGTGGAAGAGAGGGAGAGGGAGAGAGAGAAAGCCGGAGAGAGAAAAAGAGAGAATGGAACAAAGAGAAAAAGCGAGACAGAGAGGAGAGAGAAATAGAGTGGAAGAGAGAAATAGGGAGAGGAAGAGAGAGGAAAATAGAGAGTGGAAGGGAGAGAGAGAGAGGAAGAGAAAGAAAATTAGAAGAAGAGGAAGAGAGAGAAGGAGGGGGAGAGAGAAAAGAGAGAGATTGAGAGAAGAAAAGAGACAGACACCGAGGGAGAGAAAGGAAGACAGAGAAGGGGAAATAGAGAAGAGGAGGACAGAGAGGAAGAGCTATGGAGAGAGAGTGGAAGAGAGAGATGTTAATAGAAAGAGAGAGAGAGAGAGAGACACACACACACACACACACACTGAGAGAGATGAAGAAAGAAAGGAAGAGAGGTGGAGAGAGAGGAAGATAGTAGAAGAGAGAGGAAGAGGAAAAAAGAGAAATGAAGAAAGAGGGGAAAAAGAAAGAGGAAGAGAGAGGGGAAAAATAGAGTGGAAGAGAGAGAGAGAGAAAATCAGAGAGTGGGAAAGAGAGGGAGAGGGAGGAAAAGAGAGAGTGGAATAAAGAAAGAAAAAGAGAGTCAGAGAGGGAGAGTGGAAGAGAGAGAAAAATAGGGAGAGGAAGAGACAGAAAAATAGACAGTGGAAGGGAGAGAGAGAGAGAGAGGAAGAGAGAGAAGGAGGGAGGGGGGAGAGAGAGAGAGAGGAAGAGAGAGAAGGAGGGAGGGGGGAGAGAGAGAGAGAGAGAGAGAGAGAGAGAGAGAGAGAGAGAGAGAGAGAGAGAGAGAGAGAGAGGGGAAGAAGAAGAAAGGAAGAGAGGTGGAGAGAGAGAAACTAGTGGAAGGGAGAGAGAAAAAAGAAAGGAAGAAAGAGGGAAAAGGGAGAGGAAGAGAGAGAGAAATAGAGAGTGGAAGGGAGAGGGAGAGAGACAGAAAGTGGGAGAGACAGAAAGAGAGAGTGGAAGGGAGAGGGAGAGAGACAGAGAAAGTGGGAGAGACACAAAGAGAGAGTGGAAGAAAGAGAGTGTGGAAGAGAGAAGAAAATAGAGAGAAAAATAGGGAGAGGAAGAGAGAGATGGAGGGAGGAGGGAGAAAGAAAAGAGAGAAGAAAAGAGACAGGAAGAGAAAGAGGGGAAAATAAAGAAGAGGAGAGAAGAAGAGCGATGGCGAGAGAGTGGAAGAGAGAGATATTGAGAGAGAAAGAAAGAAAGGAATAGAGGTGGAGAGAGAGATATAGTGGAAGGGAGAGAGAAAAAAAGAAAGGAAGAGAGAAAAATAGAAAGTGGAAGAGAGAAGGAGAAAAATAGAGAGTCGAAGGGAGAGGGAAAGGGACAGAGAAAGTGGGAGAGAGAAAAAAAGTGGAAGAAAGAGAGAAAAAGAGGGATAGACAGAGAGGGAGAGAGAAAAATAGAGTGGAAAAAAGAGAAGAAAAGAGAGAAAAATAGAGGAAGAGAGAGAAGTAGGGAGGAAGGGAGGGGAGAGAGAAAATAGAAGAGAAGAGACAGACACACAGGGAGAGAAAAGGAGATAGGGGGGAATAGACAAGAGGAAGAGAGAGAGAGGAAGAGTGAGAGAGAGAAAGAGGGAGTAAGAAAGAAAATAAGAGAGGAGGAGAGATAGTAGAAGAGAGAGAAAAAGAAAGGAAGAAAGGGAAAAAATTGAAAGTGGAAGAGAGGGAGAAAATCAGTGTGTGGAAAAGAGAGACAGAAAGTGGGAGAGAGAGTAGAAGAAAGAGAGAAAGAGACAGAGGGAGAAAGAGAAAAATAGGGATACGAAGAAAGAGAAGGAGGGAGGGATGGAGAAGAGAGAAAAGAGAGAGAGAGAAGAAAAGAGACAGACACCGAGGGAGAGAAAAGAAGACAGAGAGGGTGAAATAGAGAAGAGGAGGAGAGAGTGGAAGAGAGAGATATTAATAGAGAGAGAGAGACAGAGACAGAGAGACGAAGAAAGAAAGGAAGAGAGGTGGAGAGAGAGATAATAAAAGAGAGAGGAAGAGAGAAAAATAGAAAGGAAGAATGAGGGAAAAAAGAGAGGAAGAGAGAGGGAAAAAATAGAGTGGAAGAGAGAGGGAAAAAATAGAGAGTGGAAAGGAGAGGGAGAGGGAGAGACAAAGAAAGCAGGAGAAGGAAAAAAGAGAGTGGAAGAAAGAAAGAAAAAGAGAGAGAGAGGGGGAGAGAGAGAAGAAGAGCGAGAAAAAATAGGGAAAGGAAGGAAGAGAGGGAGAGAGAGAGAGACAGAAAGCGGGAGAGAGAGAGAAAAAGAAAGTGGACGAAAGAGAGAAAAAGAGGGACAGACAGAGAAGGAGAGAGAAAAATAGAGTGAAAGAGAGAGAAAATTGGGAGAGGAAGAGAGAGAAGGAGAGATTGGGGGGAGAGAGAAAAGAGAGAGAGAAGAGAAGAGACAGACATAGAGGGAGAGAAAAGGAGAGAGAGGGGTGGAAATAGACAAGAGGAAGAGAGAGGAAGAGCTATGGAGAGAGTGGAAGAGAGATAATAATAGAGAGAGAGAGGAAGGAAGAAAGAAGAGAGGTAGGGAGAAATAAAGATAGTGGAAGAGAGAGAGGAAGAGAGAGAAAAAGAGGAAGAAAGGGGAAATAGGAAAGAGGAAGAGAGAGAAAAAGAGAGAGGAATAGAGAGGGGAAAAAACAGAGTGGAAATAAAGGGAGAGAGAGATAGAGAAAGCGGGAGAGAGAGAAAGGGAGAGTGGAAGAAAGAGAGGAAAAGAGAGACGGAGAGAGAGGAGAAAAAGAAATAGAGTGGAAGAGAGAGAAGAAAAGAGAGCAAAATAGGAAGAGGAAGAAAGGGAAAAATATAGAGTGGAAGTGAGAGAGAGAGGAAGAGAGAAAAATAGAAGAAGAAGAAGACAGAAGGAGGGAGGGAGGGGGGAGAGAGGACAGACAGAGAGAGAGAAGAAAAGAGACAGACACCGAGGGACATAAAGGAAGAGAAAGAGAGGGAAATAGAAAAGAGGAGGAGAGAGAGGAAGAGCGATGGAGAGACAGTGGAAGAGAGAGAGAATAGTGAGAGAGAGAGATGAAGAAAGAAAAGAAGAGAGGTAGAGAGAGAGAAAGATAGTGGAAGGGAGAAAAAGAGGAAGAAATAGGGGAAAAAAGAGCATGAGAAAGAGAAAGTGAAAGAGGGAGAGAGAGAGAAAGTGGGAAAGAGAAAAACAGAGAGTGGAAGAAAGAGAGAAAAAGAGGGACACACAGAGAGGGAGAGAGAGAAATAGAGTGGAAGAGAAAGAAGAAAAGAGAGAGAAAACTAGGAAGAGGAAGAGAGAAGGAGTGCGGGAGGGAGGAGAGAGAGAAGAGAAAAGACAGACACAGAGGGAGAGAAAGGAAGAGAAAGTGGGGGAAATAGACAAGAGGAAGAGAGAGAGGAAGAGCGATGGAGAGAGAGTGGAAGAGAGATAGTAATAGTGAAAGAGAAAGAGAAAGAAAGAAAGGAATAGAGGTGGAGAGAGAGAAAGATAGTGGAAGAGAGAGAGAAAAAGAAAGGAAGAAAGAAGGAAAAAAGAGAGGGAGAGAGAGAAAAAGAGGAAGAGAGAGGGAAAAATAGAGTGGAAGAGACAGGGAAAGGGAGAGAGACAGAAAGCTGGAGAGAGAGAAAAAGAGAGTGGAAGAAACAGAAATAGAGGGAGAAAGAGAGAATGGAAGAGAGAGAAAATAGGGAGAGGAAGAGAGAGAGAAGAAAAGAGACACCGAGGAAGAGAAAGAGAGGGGGAAATAGAAAAGAGGAGAGAGAGGAAAAGTGATGGAGAGAGAGTTGAAGAGAGAGAAAAAATAGAGAAAGGAAGAAAAAGGGAAAAAAAGAAAGAGAAAGAGAGAGGGAAAAAAATAGAGAGTGGAAGAGAGAGGAGAAAATCAGAGAGTGAAAAAGAGAGGGAGAGAGACAGAAAGGAGAGAGAAAAAAAGAGTGGAAGAAAGAAAGAAAAAGAGAGACAGAGAGAGGGAGAGAGAGAAATAGAGTGGAAGAGAGAGAAGAAAAGAGAGAAAAATAGGGAGAGGAAAAGAGAGAAAGAGGGAGGGAGGGGGAGAGAAAAAAGAGACAGACACCGAGGGAGAGAAAGGAAGACAGAGAGGGGGAAATAGAGAAGTGGAGGAGAGAGAGGAAGACCGATGGAGAGCGAGAGAGAGAGAGAGGAAAGAAAGAAAGGGAGGTGGAGAGAGAGAAAGATAGTAGAAGAGAGAGAAAAATAGAGAAAGGAAGAAAAAGGGGAAAAAAAGAGGAAGAGAGAGGGAAAAAATAGAGAGTGGAAGAGAGAAAATCAGAGAGTGGAAAAGAGGGAGGGGGAGAGACACAGAGAAAGCCGGAGAGAGAAAAAAAAGATTGTAAGACAGAAATAAAAAGAGAGAGAGGGAGAGAGAAGAAAAGAGGAGAGAGTGGAAGAAAGAAAAAGAAAGACAGAGAGAGGGAGAGAGAAATAGTATGGAAGAGAGAGAAAAATAGGGAGAGTAAGAGAGAGAAGGAGAGAGGGAGGGGGGAGAAAAAAAGAGAGAGAGAGAAGAAAAGACAGACACAGAGGAAGAGAAAGAGGGGGAAATAGAGAAGAGGAGAGAGAGGAAGAGCTATGGAGAGATAGTGGAAGAGACAGATATTAATATTGCGAGAGGGGGGAGAGGGAGGAAGAAAGAAAGGAAGAGAAGTAGAGAGAGAGAAAGATAGTGGAAAAGAGAGAAAAAGATAAAGGAAGAAAGGGGAAAAGAGGAAGAGAGAAAAATAGAGAGTGGAAGAGAGAGGGAGAAAATCAGAGAGTGGAAAAGCGAGGGAGAGAGACAGAGAAAGCTGGAGAGAGAAAAAAAGAGTGGAAGAAACAGAAATAGAGGGAGAACGAGAGTGGAGGAGAGAGAAGAAAACAGAAAAATAGGGAGAGGAAGAGAGAGAAGGAGGGAGGGAGGGGGGAGAAAGAAAAGAGAGAGGGAGAGAGAGAAGAAAACAGACAGACACAGAGGAAGAGAAAGGAAGAGAGAGGGGGAAATAGAGAGGAGGAAAGAGAGGAATAGCTATGGAGAGAGAGTGGAAGAGAGAGATATTAATAGAGAGGGGGGGAAGAAGGAAAGAAACGAAGAGAGGGAGAGAGAATGAAAAGGAGAGAGAAAAAAGAAAGGAAGAAAGAGGGAAAAAGGAGAGGGAGAGAAAAATAGAGAGTGGAAGAGAGAGGGAGAAAAATAGAGAGTGGAAGAGAGGGAGAGAGAGAGAAAAAGAGAGAGTGGAAGAAAGAGAAAAAGAGGGACAGACAGAGAGGGAGAGAGAAAAATAGAGTGTAAGAGAGAAGAAAAGAGAACATGAGGAAGAGAGAGGAGGGAGGGATGGGGGAAGAGAGAGAGAAGGAGACAGACACAGAGGGAGAGAAAGGGAGGGGCAAATAGAAAAGAGGAGGAGAGAGAGGAAGAGAGAGATAATACAGAGAGAGAGGAAGAAAGAAAGGAAGAGGGGAGGAGAGAGAGAAATAGCAGAAGAGAGAGAAAAAGAGAAAGGAAAAAAGGGGGGCAAAGTAAGAGAGAAAAATAGGAAGAGAGGGAAAAATAGAGAGTGGAAGAGAGGGAGAGAGAGAGAGAGAAAGCAGAAGAGAGAAAAAGAGAGAGTGGTAGAAAGAGAGAAAAAGAGAGAAGGCGAGAGAGAGAAATAGAGTGGAATAGAGAGAAGCAAAGAGAGGGAATAATAGGGAGAGGAAGAGAGAGAGAAATAGAGTGTGGAAGGGAGAGAGAAGAAGAGAGAAAAATAGAGGAAGAGAAAGTAGGAGGGAGGGGGAGAGAGAAAAGAGAGAGAGAGAAGAAAAGACACAGACACAGGAAGAGAAAGAGAGGGGGAAATGGAGAAGAGGAGAGAGAGGAAGAGCTATGGAGAGAGAGTGGAAGAGACAGATATTAATAGTGACGGAGAGAGGAAGAAAGAAATAAAGAGAGGTGGAGAGAGAGAAAGTGGAAGAGAGAGAGAAAAAAGAAAGGAAGAAAGAGAAAAAGGAGAGGTAGAGTGAGAAAAATAGAGTGGAAGACAAGAGGGAGAGGGAGAGAGACAGAGAAAGTGGGAGAGAGAGAAAAAGAGAGAGTGGAAGAAAGAGAGATAAAGAGGGAGAGAGAAAAATAGAGTGGAAGAGAGAGAAGAAAAGAGAGAGAAAAATAGGGAGAGGAAGAGAGAGAAGGAGGGAGAGAAGGGGAGAGGGAGGGGGAGAGAGAAAAGAGAGAGTGAAGAGAATAGACTCAGGGAGAGAAAAGAAGAGGGAGGGAAAATAGGAAAGAGGAAGAGAGACGGGAAGAGTGATGGAGAGAGTGGAAGAGAGAGATAGTAATAGTGAGAGAGAGAGGGAGTAATAAAGGAAGAGAGGTGAAGAGACAGAAAGATAGTAGAAGAGAGAGAATAAGAAAGGAAAAAGAGGGAAAAAAGAGGAAGAGACAGAAAAAGAGAAAGAGGAAGAGAGAGGGAAAAAATAGAAAGTGGAAGAGAGATGGAGAAAATCAGAGAGTGGAAAAGAGAAGGAGAGAGAGAGAAAGTGGGAGAGAGCAAAAGAGAGAGTGGAAGAAAGAGAGAAAGAGAGGGAGAAAGAGAGAGAGAGAAATAGGGAGAGGAAGAGAGAGAAGGAGGGAGGGAGGGGGAGAAAGAAAAGAGAAAGACACAGAGGGAGAGAAAGGAAGAGAAAGAGAAGGGGAAATAGAAAAGAAGAGTAGAGAGAGAGAAATGAAGAGACAGTGGAAGAGAGATAATAGAGAGAGAGAGAGAGAGAGAGAGAGAGAGAGAGAGAGAGAGAGAGAGAGAGAGAGGAAGAGAGAAAAAGACAAAGGAAGAAAAGGGGAAATTAAAAAGAGGAAGAGAGAAGGGAAAAAATAGAGTGGAAAAAGACGGAGAAAAATAGAGTGGAAAATAGAGGGAGAGGGAGAGAGATAGAGGAAGCTGGAGAGAGGAAAAGAGAGTGGAACAAAGAGAAAAAGAGAAGACAGAGAGAGAGGAGAGAGAGAAATAGAGTGGAAGAGAGAGGAAAAGAGAGAAAAATAGGGAGAGGAAGAGAGAGGAAAATAGAGAAAAATAGGGAGAGGAAGAGAGAGGAAAATAGAGAGTGGAAGAGAGAGAGAGAGGAAGAGAAAGAAAAATAGAAGAAGAGGAAGACAGAGAAGGAGGGAGGGAGGGGGAGAGAAAAAAGAGAGAGATTGAGAGAAGAAAAGAGACAGACACCGAGGGAGAGAAAGGAAGACAGAGAAGGGGAAATAGAGAAGAGCAGGACAGAGAGGAAGAGCTATGGAGAAAGAGTGAAAGAGAGAGATATTAATAGAAAGAGAGACAGAGACAGAGACAGACACACACACACACACACACACACACACACTGAGAGATGAAGAAAGAAAGGAAGAGAGGTGGAGAGAGAGAGATAGTAGAAGAGAGAGGAAGAGGGAAAAAAAGAGAAATGAAGAAAGAGGGGGAAAAAGAAAGAAGAGAGAGGGAAAAAATAGAGAGTGGAAGAGACAGGGAGAAAATCAGAGAGTGGAAAAGAGGGAGAGAGACAGAGAAAGCAGGAGAGAGAGAAAGAGAGAGTGGAAGAAAGAAAGAAAAAGAGAGAGAGAGTGGAAGAGAGAGAAAAATAGACAGTGGAAGGGAGAGAGAGAGGAAGAGAGAGAAAATAGAAGAAGAGGAAGAGAGAGAAGGAGGGAGGGGAGAGAGAGACAGAGAGAGAGAAGAAGAAAGGAAGAGAGTTGGAGAGAGAGAAAGATAGTGGAAGGGAGAGAGAAAAAAAGAAATGAAGAAAGAAGGGGAAAAGGAGAGGAAGAGAGAAAAATACAGAGTGGAAGGGAGAGGGAGAGAGAGAGAAAGTGGGAGAGACAGAGGGAGAAAGAGAGAATGTGGAAGAGAGTGAGAAATAGGGAGAGGAAGAGAGAGATGGAGGAAGGAGGGAGAAAGAAAAGAGAAGAAAAGAGACAGACACAGGAAGAGAGGGGAAAATAAAGAAGAGAAGAGAGAAGAAGAGCGATGGAGAGAGAGAGTGGAAGAGAGAAAT
Organism: Sminthopsis crassicaudata; assembly: GCF_048593235.1. Classification (NCBI taxonomy): domain Eukaryota; kingdom Metazoa; phylum Chordata; class Mammalia; order Dasyuromorphia; family Dasyuridae; genus Sminthopsis; species Sminthopsis crassicaudata. The sequence goes on along the minus strand of NC_133623.1, from coordinate 3,915,610 downwards.
ATTGAGAGAAACAGAGAGAGAGGTAGAAAGAAAGGAAGAGAGGTGGAGAGAGAGAGATAGTAGAAGAGAGAGGAAGAGGAAAAAAAGAAATGAAGAAAGAGGGGGAAAAAGAAAGAGAGAGGGAAAAAATAGAGAGTGGAAGAGACAGGGAGAAAATCATAGAGTGGAAAAGAGGGAGAGAGACAGAGAAAGCAGGAGAGAGAGAAAAAGAGAGAGTGGAAGAAAGAAAGAAAAAGAGAGAGAGAGTGGAAGAGAGAGAAAAATAGAAGAGGAAGAGAGAGAAGGAGGGAGGGGAGAGAGAGACAGAGAAGAAGAAAGGAAGAGAGTTGGAGAGAGAGAGAGTGGAAGGGAGAGAGAAAAAAAGAAATGAAGAAAGAAGGGAAATGATAGGAAGAGAGAAAAATACAGAGTGGAAGGGAGAGGGAGAGAGAGAGAAAGTGGGAGAGACAGAAAGAGAGTGAGATAGAGGGAGAAAGAGAGAGTGTGGAAGAGAGTGAGAAATAGGGAGAGGAAGAGAGAGATGGAGGAAGGAGGGAGAAAGAAAAGAGACAGACACTGAGGAAGAGAGGGGAAAATAAAGAAGAGAAGAGAGAAGAAGAGCGATGGAGAGAGAGAGTGGAAGAGAGAGATATTGAGAGAAATAGAGAGAGAGGTAGAAAGAAAGGAATAGAGGTGGAGAGAGAGAAAGATAGTGGAAGGAAGAGAGAAAAAAGAAAGGAAGAGAGAAAGATAATAAGTGGAAGAGAGAGGGAGAAAAATAGAGAGTGGAAGGGAGATGGAAATGGACAGAGAAAGTGGGAGAGAGAAAAAAAGTGGAAGAAAGAGAGAAAAAGAGGGACAGTCAGAGAGGGAGAGAGAAAAATAGAGTGGAAAAGAGAGAAGAAAAGAGAGAGAAAAATAGGAAGAGGAAGAGAGAGAAAGAGGGGGGAGAGAGAAAATAGAGAGAGAGAAGAGAAGAGACAAACACAGGGAGAGAAAAGAAGAGAGGAGGGGAAATAGACAAGAGGAAGAGAGAGAGAGGAAGAGCGATGGAAAGAGAGTAGAAGAGAGAGATAGTAATAGTGAGAGGGAGAAAGAAAGAGGGAGTAAGAAAGAAAGAGGAGGAGAGAGAGAAAGATAATAGAAGAGAGAGAAAAACAAAGGAAGAAAGAGGGAAAAAAGAGGAAGAGAGAGGGAAAAGTAGAGAGTGAGAGGGAGAAAATCAAAGAGTAGAAAAGAGAGGGAGAAAGAGAGAGACAGAAAGTGGGAGAGAGAAAAAGAGAGAGTAGAAGAAAGAGAGAAAGAGACAGAGGGAGAAAGAAGAAAAGAGAGAGAAAAATAGGGAGAGGAAGAGAGAGAAGGAGGGAGGGAGGGGAGAGAAATCAAAGAGAGAAAGAAGAAAAGAGACAGGCATGGGTGCGGGGGAGAGAAAGGAAGAGAAAGAGAGGGGGAAATAAAAAAGAAGAGGAGAAAGAGGAAAAGCGATGGAGAGAGAGTGGAAGAGAGAGATAATAATAGTGTGAGAGAGAGAAAGGAAGAAACAAAGGAAGAGAGGTAGAGAGAGAGAAAGATAGTGGAAGAGAGAGAGGAAGAGAGAAAAAGAGAAAGAAAGAAAAGGGGAAATAAGAAAGAGGAAGAGGGAAAAAATAGAGAGTGGAAGAGACAGGGAGAAAAATAGAGAGTGGAAAAGACATGAGAAGGAGAGAGAGTGGGAGAGAGAAAAAGAAAGAATGAAAGAAAGAAAGGAAAAGAGAGACAGAGAGATTGAGTGGAAGAGAGAGAAGAAAAGAAAGAGAAAGATAGGGAGAGGGAGAGAGAAAAATAGAAACTGGAAGGGAGAAAGAGAGAGAGAGAGAAATAGAAGAGGAAGAGAGAGAAGGAGGGAGGGATGGGGAAGAGAGAAGGGGGGGGGAGAGGAAGACGAAGAGAAGTGGAGAGAGAAAAAGATAGTAGAAGAGAGAGAAAAATAGAGAAAGGAAGAAAAAGGGGAAAAAAGAAAGAGGAAGAGAGAGGAAAAAAATAGAGAGTGGAAGAGAGAGCGCTAAAATCAGAGAGTGGAAAAGGGAGGAAAAGGGAGAGAGACAGCGGGAGAGAAAAAAAGAGAGTGGAAGAAAGAAAGTAAAAGAGGGAAAGAGAGAATGGAAGAGAGAAAAATAGAGAGAAGAAAAAAGAGAAAAATAGAGAGTGGAAGGGAGAGAGAGGAAGAGAGAGAAAAATAGAAGAAGAGGAAGAGAGAGGAGTGAGGGAGGGGGAGAGAGAAAAGAGAGAGAGTGAGAGAGAGAAGAAAAGAGACAGACACCGAGGGAGAGAAAGGAAGACAGAGAAGGGGAAATAGAGAAGAGGAGGACAGAGAGGAAGAGCTATAGAGAGAGAGTGGAAGATATATATATATATATATATATATATATATATATATATATATATATATATATATATATATATATATATATATATATATATATATATATATATATATATATACACATATACATAGAGAGAGAGGGGGGGGTGGAGAGAAAGATAGTAGAAGAGAGAGAGGAAGAGAAAAAGAGAAAGGCAGAAAAGGGGAATTAAGAAAGAGGAAGAGAGAGGGAAAAATAGAGAGTGGAAGAGACAGGGAGAAAAATAGAGAGTGGAAAAAGAGAGGGAGAGGGAGAGAGACAGAAAGCGGGAGAGAGGAAAAAAGAGTGGAAGAAAGAAAGAAAAAGAGACAGAGAGAAAGGGAGAGAGCGAGTGGAAGAGAGAAGAAAAGAGAGAGAAAATAGGGAGAGGAAGGGAGAGAGAGAGGAAGAGAGAAAAATAGAAGAAGAGGAAGAGAGAAGGAGGGAGGAAGGGAGGGGAGAGAAAAGGAGAAGAAAAGAGACAGACACAGAGGTAGAGAAAGGGAGGGGGAAATAGAAAAGAGGAGGAGAGCGAGGAAGAGTGATGGAGAGAGAGTGGAAGACAGAGATATTGAGAGAGAGAGAGAGAGAGAGAGAGAGAGAGAGAGAGAGAGAGAGAGAGAGAGAGAGAAAGGAAGAAAGAGGGGGAAAAGAAAGAGGAAGAGAGAGGGAAAAATAGAGTGGAAAAGAGAGGGAGAGGGAGAAAGAGAAAGCTGGAGAGGGAGAGAGTGGAAGTAAGAAAGAAAAAGAGACAGAGAAAGAGGGAGAGAGAGTGGAAAAGAGTAGAAAAGAGAGAGAAAATAGGGAGAGGAAGAGAGAGAGAGTGGAAGGCAGAGAGAGAGGAAGAGAGAGGAAAATAGAAGAAGATGAAGAGAGAAGGAGGGAGGGAGGGGGGAGAGAGAAAAGAGAAGAGAGAAAGCAGGAAATAGACAAGAAGAGAGAGGAAGAGCGATGGAGAGAGAGTGGAAGAGAGAGAGGAAGAAAGAAAGGAAGAGAGGTGGAGAGAGAGAGATAGTGGAAGAGAGAGAAAAAAAGAAAGGAAGAAAGAGGGGAAAAAGAGGAAGAGAGAGAAAAAGGAAGAGAGAGGGAAAAATAGTGGAAGAGAGAGGGAGAAAATCAGAGCTTGGAAATGAGAGGGAGAGAGACAGAAAGCGGAAAAGAGAGAAAAAGAGAGTGGAAGAAAGAGAAATAGAAAGAGGGAGAAAGAGAGAGTGGAAGAGAGAGAAAAATAGGGGGAGGAAGAGGGAGAAGGAGGGAGGGAGGGGGAGAAAGAAAAGAGAGAGAGAAGAAAAGAGACACAGGGAGAGAGAAGAGAAAGAGAGGGGGAAATAGAAAAGAAGAGGAGAGAGAGGAAGAGCAATGGAACGAAGGTAGAACAGAGTGATAATAGTGTGAGAGAGAGAGAGAGGAATAAAGAAAGGAAGAGAGGTGGAGAGAGAGAAAGATAGTGGAAGAGAGAGAAAGAGAAAAGAAGAAAAGGGGAAATAAGAAAGAGGAAGAGAGAGGGAAAAATAGTGGAAGAGAAAGGGAGAAAATAGTGGAAAGAGAGGGAAAGGGAGAGAGATAGAGAAAGCGGGAGAAAGAAAAAGAGAGAATGGAACAAAGAGAAAAAAAGAGATGGAGAGAGTGAGAGAGAGAAATAGAGTGGAAGAGAGAGAAGAAAAGAGAGAAAATAGGGAGAGGAAGAGAGAGAAAAATAGAGAGTGGAAGGGAGAGAGAGAGGAAGAGAGAGGAAAATAGAAGAAGAGGGAGAGAGAGAAGGAGGGAGGAATGGGAGAGAGAAAAAAAGAGAAGAAAAGTGACAGACACCAAGGGAGAGAAAGGAAGACAGAGAGGGTGAAATAGAGAAGAGGAGGACAGAGAGGAAGAGAGAGATATGAATAGAGAGAGACAGAGACAGAGAGAGATGAAGAAAGAAAGGAAGAGAAGTGGAGAGAGAAAAAGATAGTAGAAGAGAGAGGAAGAGAGTAAAAAGAGAAAGGAAGAATGAGGGAAAAAAGAAAGAGGAAGAGAGAGGGAAAAAAGAAAGAGGAAGAGAGAGGGAAAAATAGAGAGTGGAAGAGGGAGGGAAAAAATAGAGAGTGGAAGTGAGAGGGAGAAAATCAGAGAGTGGAAAAGAGAGGGAGAAGGAGAGAGAAAAAAGAGTGGAAGAAAGAAAGAAAAAGAGACAGATAGAGAGGGAGAGAGAGTGGAAGAGAGCGAAAAAATAGGGAAAGGAAGAGAGAGAGAAAAATAGACAGTGGAAGGAAGAGAGGTGGAGAGAGAGAAAGTGGAAGAGAGGGAGAGACAGAGAAAGTGGGAGAGAGAGAAAAAGAGAGTTGACAAAAGAGAGAAAAAGAGCGACAGACAGAGAGGGAGAGAGAAAAATAGAGTGGAAGAGAGAGAAGAAAACAGAAAAATAGGGAGAGGAAGAGAGAGAAGGAGGGACGTAGGGGGGAGACAGAAAAGAGAGAGAGAGAAGAGAAGAGACAGACAGAGGGAGAGAAAAGAAGAGAGAGGGGGAAATAGAGAAGAGGAAGAGAGAGAGGAAGAGCGATGGAGAGAGAGTGGAAGAGAGAGATAGTAATAGAGAGAGAGAGGGAGTAAGAAAGGAAGAGAGGTGGAGAGAGAGATAGTGGAAGAGGGAAAAATAAAGAGGAAGAGAGAGGGTAAAATAGAGAGTGGAAGAGAGAGGGAGAAAATCAGAGAGTGGAAAGAGAGGGAGAGGGAGAGAGATAGAGAAAGCGGGAGAGAGAGAAAAAGAGAGAATGGAACAAAGAGAAAAAGAGAGACGGAGAGAAAGGAGAGAGAGAAAAAGAGTGGAAGAGAGAAGAAAAGAGAGAAATAGGGAGAGGAAGAGAGAGGAAAATAGAGAGTGGAAGGGAGAGAGAGAGGAAGAGAAAGAAAAATAGAAGAGGAAGAGAGAGAAGGAGGGGGAGAGAGAAAAGAGAGAGATTGAGAGAAGAAAAGAGACAGACACCGAGGGAGAGAAAGGAAGACAGAGAAGGGGAAATAGAGAAGAGGAGGACAGAGAGGAAGAGCTATGGAGAGAGAGTGGAAGAGAGAGATGTTAATAGAAAGAGACACACACACACACACACACACACACACACACACACACTGAGAGAGATGAAGAAAGAAAGGAAGAGAGGTGGAGAGAGAGGAAGATAGTAGAAGAGAGAGGAAGAGGAAAAAAGAGAAATGAAGAAAGAGGGGAAAAAGAAAGAGGAAGAGAGAGGGGAAAAAATAGAGTGGAAGAGAGAGAGAGAGAGAAAATCAGAGAGTGGAAAAGAGAGGGAGAGGGAGAGAGACAGAGAAAGCAGGAGAGAGAGGAAAAGAGAGTGGAAGAAAAAGAAAAAGAGTCAAAGAGCGAGTGGAAGAGAGAGAAAAATAGGGAGAGGAAGAGGGAGAAAAATAGACAGTGGAAGGGAGAGGGAGAGGAAGAGAGAGAAAAATAGAAAAAGAGGAAGAGAGAGAAGGAGGGAGGAGAGAGACAGAGAAGAAGAAGAAAGAAAGAGGCAGAGAGAGAGAGTGGAAGGGAGAGAGAAAAAAAGAAAGGAAGAAAGAGGGAAAAGGAGAGAGAGAGAGAGAAAAATAGAGAGTGGAAGAGGGAGAGAGAAAATCAGAGAGTGGGAAAGAGAGGGAGAGGGAGGAAAAGAGAGAGTGGAATAAAGAAAGAAAAAGAGTCAGAGAGGGAGAGTGGAAGAGAGAGAAAAATAGGGAGAGGAAGAGACAGAAAAATAGACAGTGGAAGGGAGAGAGAGAGAGGAAGAGAGAGAAGGAGGGAGGGGAGAGAGAGAGAGAGAGAGAGAGAGAGAGAGAGAGAGAGAGAGAGAGAGAGAGAGAGAGAGAGAGAGAGAGAGAGAGAGGGAGGGGGGGGAAGAAGAAGAAGAAAGGAAGAGAGGTGGAGAGAGAGAAACTAGTGGAAGGGAGAGAGAAAAAAGAAAGGAAGAAAGAGGGAAAAGGGAGAGGAAGAGAGAGAGAAATAGAGAGTGGAAGGGAGAGGGAGAGAGACAGAAAGTGGGAGAGACAGAAAGAGTGGAAGGGAGAGGGAGAGAGACAGAGAAAGTGGGAGAGACACAAAGAGAGAGTGGAAGAAAGAGAGTGTGGAAGAGAGAAGAAAATAGAGAGAAAAATAGGGAGAGGAAGAGAGAGATGGAGGGAGGAGGGAGAAAGAAAAGAGAGAAGAAAAGAGACAGGAAGAGAAAGAGGGGAAAATAAAGAAGAGGAGAGAAGAAGAGCGATGGCGAGAGAGTGGAAGAGAGAGATATTGAGAGAGAAAGAAAGAAAGGAATAGAGGTGGAGAGAGAGATATAGTGGAAGGGAGAGAGAAAAAAAGAAAGGAAGAGAGAAAAATAGAAAGTGGAAGAGAGAAGGAGAAAAATAGAGAGTCGAAGGGAGAGGGAAAGGGACAGAGAAAGTGGGAGAGAGAAAAAAAGTGGAAGAAAGAGAGAAAAAGAGGGATAGACAGAGAGGGAGAGAGAAAAATAGAGTGGAAAAAAGAGAAGAAAAGAGAGAGAAAAATAGAGGAAGAGAGAGAAGTAGGGAGGGAGGGAGGGGAGAGAGAAAATAGAAGAGAAGAGACAGACACACAGGGAGAGAAAAGGAGATAGGGGGGAATAGACAAGAGGAAGAGAGAGAGAGGAAGAGTGAGAGAGAGAAAGAGGGAGTAAGAAAGAAAATAAGAGAGGAGGAGAGATAGTAGAAGAGAGAGAAAAAGGAAGAAAGGGAAAAAATTGAAAGTGGAAGAGAGGGAGAAAATCAGTGTGTGGAAAAGAGAGACAGAAAGTGGGAGAGAGAGTAGAAGAAAGAGAGAAAGAGACAGAGGGAGAAAGAGAAAAATAGGGATACGAAGAAAGAGAAGGAGGGAGGGATGGAGAAGAGAGAAAAGAGAGAGAGAGAAGAAAAGAGACAGACACCGAGGGAGAGAAAAGAAGACAGAGAGGGTGAAATAGAGAAGAGGAGGAGAGAGTGGAAGAGAGAGATATTAATAGAGAGAGAGAGACAGAGACAGAGAGACGAAGAAAGAAAGGAAGAGAGGTGGAGAGAGAGATAATAAAAGAGAGAGGAAGAGAGAAAAATAGAAAGGAAGAATGAGGGAAAAAAGAGAGGAAGAGAGAGGGAAAAAATAGAGTGGAAGAGAGAGGGAAAAAATAGAGAGTGGAAAGGAGAGGGAGAGGGAGAGACAAAGAAAGCAGGAGAAGGAAAAAAGAGAGTGGAAGAAAGAAAGAAAAAGAGAGAGAGAGGGGGAGAGAGAGAAGAAGAGCGAGAAAAAATAGGGAAAGGAAGGAAGAGAGGGAGAGAGAGAGAGACAGAAAGCGGGAGAGAGAGAGAAAAAGAAAGTGGACGAAAGAGAGAAAAAGAGGGACAGACAGAGAAGGAGAGAGAAAAATAGAGTGAAAGAGAGAGAAAATTGGGAGAGGAAGAGAGAGAAGGAGAGATTGGGGGGAGAGAGAAAAGAGAGAGAGAAGAGAAGAGACAGACATAGAGGGAGAGAAAAGGAGAGAGAGGGGTGGAAATAGACAAGAGGAAGAGAGAGGAAGAGCTATGGAGAGAGTGGAAGAGAGATAATAATAGAGAGAGAGAGGAAGGAAGAAAGAAGAGAGGTAGGGAGAAATAAAGATAGTGGAAGAGAGAGAGGAAGAGAGAGAAAAAGAGGAAGAAAGGGGAAATAGGAAAGAGGAAGAGAGAGAAAAAGAGAGAGGAATAGAGAGGGGAAAAAACAGAGTGGAAATAAAGGGAGAGAGAGATAGAGAAAGCGGGAGAGAGAGAAAGGGAGAGTGGAAGAAAGAGAGGAAAAGAGAGACGGAGAGAGAGGAGAAAAAGAAATAGAGTGGAAGAGAGAGAAGAAAAGAGAGCAAAATAGGAAGAGGAAGAAAGGGAAAAATATAGAGTGGAAGTGAGAGAGAGAGGAAGAGAGAAAAATAGAAGAAGAAGAAGACAGAAGGAGGGAGGGAGGGGGGAGAGAGGACAGACAGAGAGAGAGAAGAAAAGAGACAGACACCGAGGGACATAAAGGAAGAGAAAGAGAGGGAAATAGAAAAGAGGAGGAGAGAGAGGAAGAGCGATGGAGAGACAGTGGAAGAGAGAGAGAATAGTGAGAGAGAGAGATGAAGAAAGAAAAGAAGAGAGGTAGAGAGAGAGAAAGATAGTGGAAGGGAGAAAAAGAGGAAGAAATAGGGGAAAAAAGAGCATGAGAAAGAGAAAGTGAAAGAGGGAGAGAGAGAGAAAGTGGGAAAGAGAAAAACAGAGAGTGGAAGAAAGAGAGAAAAAGAGGGACACACAGAGAGGGAGAGAGAGAAATAGAGTGGAAGAGAAAGAAGAAAAGAGAGAGAAAACTAGGAAGAGGAAGAGAGAAGGAGTGCGGGAGGGAGGAGAGAGAGAAGAGAAAAGACAGACACAGAGGGAGAGAAAGGAAGAGAAAGTGGGGGAAATAGACAAGAGGAAGAGAGAGAGGAAGAGCGATGGAGAGAGAGTGGAAGAGAGATAGTAATAGTGAAAGAGAAAGAGAAAGAAAGAAAGGAATAGAGGTGGAGAGAGAGAAAGATAGTGGAAGAGAGAGAGAAAAAGAAAGGAAGAAAGAAGGAAAAAAGAGAGGGAGAGAGAGAAAAAGAGGAAGAGAGAGGGAAAAATAGAGTGGAAGAGACAGGGAAAGGGAGAGAGACAGAAAGCTGGAGAGAGAGAAAAAGAGAGTGGAAGAAACAGAAATAGAGGGAGAAAGAGAGAATGGAAGAGAGAGAAAATAGGGAGAGGAAGAGAGAGAGAAGAAAAGAGACACCGAGGAAGAGAAAGAGAGGGGGAAATAGAAAAGAGGAGAGAGAGGAAAAGTGATGGAGAGAGAGTTGAAGAGAGAGAAAAAATAGAGAAAGGAAGAAAAAGGGAAAAAAAGAAAGAGAAAGAGAGAGGGAAAAAAATAGAGAGTGGAAGAGAGAGGAGAAAATCAGAGAGTGAAAAAGAGAGGGAGAGAGACAGAAAGGAGAGAGAAAAAAAGAGTGGAAGAAAGAAAGAAAAAGAGAGACAGAGAGAGGGAGAGAGAGAAATAGAGTGGAAGAGAGAGAAGAAAAGAGAGAAAAATAGGGAGAGGAAAAGAGAGAAAGAGGGAGGGAGGGGGAGAGAAAAAAGAGACAGACACCGAGGGAGAGAAAGGAAGACAGAGAGGGGGAAATAGAGAAGTGGAGGAGAGAGAGGAAGACCGATGGAGAGCGAGAGAGAGAGAGAGGAAAGAAAGAAAGGGAGGTGGAGAGAGAGAAAGATAGTAGAAGAGAGAGAAAAATAGAGAAAGGAAGAAAAAGGGGAAAAAAAGAGGAAGAGAGAGGGAAAAAATAGAGAGTGGAAGAGAGAAAATCAGAGAGTGGAAAAGAGGGAGGGGGAGAGACACAGAGAAAGCCGGAGAGAGAAAAAAAAGATTGTAAGACAGAAATAAAAAGAGAGAGAGGGAGAGAGAAGAAAAGAGGAGAGAGTGGAAGAAAGAAAAAGAAAGACAGAGAGAGGGAGAGAGAAATAGTATGGAAGAGAGAGAAAAATAGGGAGAGTAAGAGAGAGAAGGAGAGAGGGAGGGGGGAGAAAAAAAGAGAGAGAGAGAAGAAAAGACAGACACAGAGGAAGAGAAAGAGGGGGAAATAGAGAAGAGGAGAGAGAGGAAGAGCTATGGAGAGATAGTGGAAGAGACAGATATTAATATTGCGAGAGGGGGGAGAGGGAGGAAGAAAGAAAGGAAGAGAAGTAGAGAGAGAGAAAGATAGTGGAAAAGAGAGAAAAAGATAAAGGAAGAAAGGGGAAAAGAGGAAGAGAGAAAAATAGAGAGTGGAAGAGAGAGGGAGAAAATCAGAGAGTGGAAAAGCGAGGGAGAGAGACAGAGAAAGCTGGAGAGAGAAAAAAAGAGTGGAAGAAACAGAAATAGAGGGAGAACGAGAGTGGAGGAGAGAGAAGAAAACAGAAAAATAGGGAGAGGAAGAGAGAGAAGGAGGGAGGGAGGGGGGAGAAAGAAAAGAGAGAGGGAGAGAGAGAAGAAAACAGACAGACACAGAGGAAGAGAAAGGAAGAGAGAGGGGGAAATAGAGAGGAGGAAAGAGAGGAATAGCTATGGAGAGAGAGTGGAAGAGAGAGATATTAATAGAGAGGGGGGGAAGAAGGAAAGAAACGAAGAGAGGGAGAGAGAATGAAAAGGAGAGAGAAAAAAGAAAGGAAGAAAGAGGGAAAAAGGAGAGGGAGAGAAAAATAGAGAGTGGAAGAGAGAGGGAGAAAAATAGAGAGTGGAAGAGAGGGAGAGAGAGAGAAAAAGAGAGAGTGGAAGAAAGAGAAAAAGAGGGACAGACAGAGAGGGAGAGAGAAAAATAGAGTGTAAGAGAGAAGAAAAGAGAACATGAGGAAGAGAGAGGAGGGAGGGATGGGGGAAGAGAGAGAGAAGGAGACAGACACAGAGGGAGAGAAAGGGAGGGGCAAATAGAAAAGAGGAGGAGAGAGAGGAAGAGAGAGATAATACAGAGAGAGAGGAAGAAAGAAAGGAAGAGGGGAGGAGAGAGAGAAATAGCAGAAGAGAGAGAAAAAGAGAAAGGAAAAAAGGGGGGCAAAGTAAGAGAGAAAAATAGGAAGAGAGGGAAAAATAGAGAGTGGAAGAGAGGGAGAGAGAGAGAGAGAAAGCAGAAGAGAGAAAAAGAGAGAGTGGTAGAAAGAGAGAAAAAGAGAGAAGGCGAGAGAGAGAAATAGAGTGGAATAGAGAGAAGCAAAGAGAGGGAATAATAGGGAGAGGAAGAGAGAGAGAAATAGAGTGTGGAAGGGAGAGAGAAGAAGAGAGAAAAATAGAGGAAGAGAAAGTAGGAGGGAGGGGGAGAGAGAAAAGAGAGAGAGAGAAGAAAAGACACAGACACAGGAAGAGAAAGAGAGGGGGAAATGGAGAAGAGGAGAGAGAGGAAGAGCTATGGAGAGAGAGTGGAAGAGACAGATATTAATAGTGACGGAGAGAGGAAGAAAGAAATAAAGAGAGGTGGAGAGAGAGAAAGTGGAAGAGAGAGAGAAAAAAGAAAGGAAGAAAGAGAAAAAGGAGAGGTAGAGTGAGAAAAATAGAGTGGAAGACAGAGGGAGAGGGAGAGAGACAGAGAAAGTGGGAGAGAGAGAAAAAGAGAGAGTGGAAGAAAGAGAGATAAAGAGGGAGAGAGAAAAATAGAGTGGAAGAGAGAGAAGAAAAGAGAGAGAAAAATAGGGAGAGGAAGAGAGAGAAGGAGGGAGAGAAGGGGAGAGGGAGGGGGAGAGAGAAAAGAGAGAGTGAAGAGAATAGACTCAGGGAGAGAAAAGAAGAGGGAGGGAAAATAGGAAAGAGGAAGAGAGACGGGAAGAGTGATGGAGAGAGTGGAAGAGAGAGATAGTAATAGTGAGAGAGAGAGGGAGTAATAAAGGAAGAGAGGTGAAGAGACAGAAAGATAGTAGAAGAGAGAGAATAAGAAAGGAAAAAGAGGGAAAAAAGAGGAAGAGACAGAAAAAGAGAAAGAGGAAGAGAGAGGGAAAAAATAGAAAGTGGAAGAGAGATGGAGAAAATCAGAGAGTGGAAAAGAGAAGGAGAGAGAGAGAAAGTGGGAGAGAGCAAAAGAGAGAGTGGAAGAAAGAGAGAAAGAGAGGGAGAAAGAGAGAGAGAGAAATAGGGAGAGGAAGAGAGAGAAGGAGGGAGGGAGGGGGAGAAAGAAAAGAGAAAGACACAGAGGGAGAGAAAGGAAGAGAAAGAGAAGGGGAAATAGAAAAGAAGAGTAGAGAGAGAGAAATGAAGAGACAGTGGAAGAGAGATAATAGAGAGAGAGAGAGAGAGAGAGAGAGAGAGAGAGAGAGAGAGAGAAGAGAGAGAGAGAGAAGAAAAGAGACAGACACCGAGGGAGAGAAAGGAAGACAGAGAGGGTGAAATAGAGAAGAGGAGGAGAGAGTGGAAGAGAGAGATATTAATAGAGAGAGAGAGAGACAGAGACAGAGAGAGACGAAGAAAGAGAGGTGGAGAGAGAGAAAGATAGTAAAAGAGAGAGGAAGACAGAAAAAAGAAAAGAAGAATGAGGGGGAAAAAAGAGGAAGAGAGAGGGAAAAAATAGAGAGTGGAAGAGAGAGGGAGAAAATCAGAGAGTGGAAAAGAGAGGGAGAGAGACAGAGAAAGCAGGAGACAGAAAAAGCAAGACTGGATGAAAGAGAGAAAGAGAGAGAGTGGAAGTGAGAGAAAAATAAATAAAGGAAGAGAGAGAAGGAGGAGGGAGGGGGAGAAAGAAAAGAGAGAGAGAAGAAAAGAGACAGACACAGAAGAAGAGAAAGGAAGGTAAAAACAGGGGAAAATAAAGAAGAGGAGAGAGAGAGGAAGAGCAATGGAGAGAGAGTGGAAGAGAGAAATAGTAAGAGTGAGAGAGAGAGGGGAGGGAGTAAGAAAGAAAGGAAGAGAGGTGGAGAGAGAGATAGTGGAAGAGAGAAAAAAAGAAAAGAAGAAAGAGGGTAAAAAGAGAGGAAGAGAGAGAGGAAGAGTGAGGGAAAGAATAGAGGAGTAGAAGAGATAGGGAGAGGGAGAGAGACAGAGAAAGTGGGAGAGAGAGAAAGAGATAGTGGAAGAAAGAAAGAGATAGAGGGAGAAAGAGAGAGTGGAAGAGAGAGAAGAAAAGAGAGAGAAAAATAGGGAGAGGAAGAGAGAAATGGAGGGAGGACGGAGAAGAAAAGAGAGAAGAAAAGAGACAGGAAGAGAAAGGGAGAAATAAAGAAGAGGAGAGAAGAAGAGCGATGGTGAGAGAGTGGAAGAGAGAGATATTAAAAGAGAGAGGAAGAAAAGAAAGGAAGAGAGGTGGGGAGAGAGAAAGATAGTGGAAGGGAGAGAAAGAAAGGAAGAAAGAGGAAAAAAGGAGAGGAAGAGAGAAAAAGAGAGAGGGAGAGAAATAGAGAGTGGAAGGGAGAGGGAAAGAGACAGAGAAAGTGGGAGAGAAAGAAAAAGAGGAAGAAAGAGAGATTGAGAGAAAGAGAGAGAGAGGAATAGAGGTGGAGAGAGAGAAAGTGGAAGAGAGAGAAAAAAAGAAAAGAAGAAAGAGGGTAAAAAGAGAGGAAGAGAGAGAGAGGAAGAGTGAGGGAAAGAATAGAGAGTGGAAGAGATAGGGAGAGGGAGAGAGACAGAGAAAGTGGGAGAGAGAGAGAGATAGTGGAAGAAAGAGAGAAAGAGTCAGAGGGAGAAAGAGAGTGGAAGAGAGAGAAGAAAAGAGAGAGAAAAATAGGGAGAGGAAGAGAGAAATGGAGGGAGGATGGAGAAAGAAAAGAGACAGGAAGAGAAAGGAAGAGAAAGAGGGGAAAATAAAGAAGAGGAGAGAGAGGAAGAGCGATGGAGAGAGAGTGGAAGAGAGAGATTGAGAGAAAGAAAAAAAAGGAATAGAGGTGGAGAGAGAGAGATAGTGGAAGAGAGAGAAAAAAAGAAAGAAAGAGGGTAAAAAGAGAGGAAGAGTGAGGGAAAGAATAGAGAGTAGAAGAGATAGGGAGAGGGAGAGAGACAGAGAAAGTGGGAGAGAGAGAAAGAGATAGTGGAAGAAAGAAAGAGACATAGGGAGAAAGAGAGAGTGGAAGAGAGAGAAGAAAAGAGAGAGAAAAGGAGGGAGGACAGAGAAAGAAAAGAGACAGGAAGAGAAGAGGGGAAAATAAAGAAGAGGAGAGAGAGGAAGAGCAATGGAGAGAGAGTAGAAGAGAGAGAGAGAGAGAGAGAGAGAGAGAGAGAGAGAGAGAGAGAGAGAGAGAGAGAGAGAGAGAGAGAGAGAGAGAGAGAGTGGAAGGGAGAGAAAAAGGAGAGGAAGATAGAGAAAAATAGAGAGTGGAAGGGAGAGGGAAACGGAGAGAGAAAGTGGGAGAGAGAGAAAAAGTGGAAGAAAGAGAGAAAAAGAGGGACAGACAGAGAGGGAGAGAGAAAAATGGAGTGGAAAAGAGAGAAGAAAAGAGATAGAAAATAGGGAGAGGAAGAAAGAGAAGGAGGGAGGGAGGGGGGAGAGAGAAAATAGAGAGAGAGAAGAGAAGAGACAGACACAGAGGGAGAGAAAAGAAGAGAGAGGGGGAAATAGACAAGAGGAAGAGAGAGAGGAAGAGCGATGGAGAGAGTGGAAGAGAGAGATAGTAATAGAGAGAGAAAGAGGGAGTAAGAAAGAAAGGAAGAGAGGAGGAGAGAGAAAAAGATAGTAAAAGAGAGAAAAAGAAAGGAAGAAAGAGGGAAAAAAGAGGAAGAGAGGGAAAAAACTAAAAGTGGAAGAGAGGGGGAAAAGATTGAGACAGAAAGTGGGAGAGAGAGAGAGAGTGGAAGAAAGAGAGAAAGAGACAGAGGGAGAAATAGAGAGAAAAATAGGGAGAGGAAGAGAAGGAGGGAGGGAGGGGGGGAGAAAGCAAAGAGAGAGAGAAGAAAAGAGACAGACATGGGGGGGAGAGAAAGGAAGAGAAAGAGAGGGGGAAATAGTAAAGAAGAGCAGAGAGGAAAAGCAATAGAGAGAGAGTGGAAGAGAGAGATAATAGTGAGAGAGAGAGAGAGAGGAAGAAAGAAAGGAAGAGAGGTGGGAGAGAGAGAAAGATAGTGGAAGAGAGAGGAAGAGAGAGAAAGGAAGAAAAAGGGGAAATAAGAAAGAGGAAGAGAGAGGGAAAAAATAGAGAATGGAAGAGACGGGAAAAACAGAGAGTGAAAAGAGAGGAGAGGGAGAGAGAAAAAGAGAGAGTGGAAGAAAGAGAAAAAGAGAGAGGGAGAGAGAGGAGAGAGAGAGAGCAGAAGAGAGAAAAGAAAAGCAAGAGAAAAATAGGAGAGGGAGAGAGAAAAATAGAGACTGGAAGGGAGAAAGAGAGAGAGAGAAATAGAAGAAGAAGAAGAGAGAGAAGGAGGGAAGGATGGGGGAGAGAGAAGATAGAGAGAGAAAAAGAGACAGACATTGAGGGAGAGAAAGGAAGACAGAGAAGGTGAAATAGAGAAGAGGAGGAGAGAGTGGAAGAGAGAGATATTAATAGAGAGAGAAAGAGACAGAGACAGAGAGAGACGAAGAAAGAGAGGTGGAGAGAGAGAAAGATAGTAAAAGAGAGAGGAAGACAGAAAAAAGAAAAAGGAAGAATGAGGGGAAAAAAGAGGAAGAGAGAGGGAAAAAATAGAGAGTGGAAGAGAGAGGGAGAAAATCAGAGAGTGGAAAAGAGAGGGAGAGAGACAGAGAAAGCAGGAGACAGAAAAAGCAAGACTGGATGAAAGAGAGAAAGAGAGAGAGTGGAAGTGAGAGAAAAATAAATAAAGGAAGAGAGAGAAGGAGGGAGGGAGGGGGAGAAAGAAAAGAGAGAGAGAAGAAAAGAGACAGACACAGAAGAAGAGAAAGGAAGGTAAAAACAGGGGAAAATAAAGAAGAGGAGAGAGAGAGGAAGAGCAATGGAGAGAGAGTGGAAGAGAGAAATAATAAGAGTGAGAGAGAGAGGGAGGGAGTAAGAAAGAAAGGAAGAGAGGTGGAGAGAGAGATAGTGGAAGAGAGAAAAAAAGAAAAGAAGAAAGAGGGTAAAAAGAGAGGAAGAGAGAGAGGAAGAGTGAGGGAAAGAATAGAGAGTAGAAGAGATAGGGAGAGGGAGAGAGACAGAGAAAGTGGGAGAGAGAGAAAGAGATAGTGGAAGAAAGAAAGAGATAGAGGGAGAAAGAGAGAGTGGAAGAGAGAGAAGAAAAGAGAGAGAAAAATAGGGAGAGGAAGAGAGAAATGGAGGGAGGACGGAGAAAGAAAAGAGAGAAGAAAAGAGACAGGAAGAGAAAGGGGAAAATAAAGAAGAGGAGAGAAGAAGAGCGATGGTGAGAGAGTGGAAGAGAGAGATATTAAAAGAGAGAGGAAGAAAGAAAGGAAGAGAGGTGGGGAGAGAGAAAGATAGTGGAAGGGGAGAGAAAGAAAGGAAGAAAGAGGAAAAAAGGAGAGAAGAGAGAAAAAGAGAGAGGGAGAGAAATAGAGAGTGGAAGGGAGAGGGAAAGAGACAGAGAAAGTGGGAGAGAAAGAAAAAGAGGAAGAAAGAGAGATTGAGAGAGAGAGAGAGAGAGAGGAATAGAGGTGGAGAGAGAGAAAGTGGAAGAGAGAGAAAAAAAGAAAAGAAGAAAGAGGGTAAAAAGAGAGGAAGAGAGAGAGAGGAAGAGTGAGGGAAAGAATAGAGAGTGGAAGAGATAGGGAGAGGGAGAGAGACAGAGAAAGTGGGAGAGAGAGAAAGAGATAGTGGAAGAAAGAGAGAAAGAGACAGAGGGAGAAAGAGAGTGGAAGAGAGAGAAGAAAAGAGAGAGAAAAATAGGGAGAGGAAGAGAGAAATGGAGGGAGGATGGAGAAAGAAAAGAGACAGGAAGAGAAAGGAAGAGAAAGAGGGGAAAATAAAGAAGAGGAGAGAGAAGAAGAGCGATGGAGAGAGAGTGGAAGAGAGAGATTGAGAGAGAAAAAAAGGAATAGAGGTGGAGAGAGAGAGATAGTGGAAGAGAGAGAAAAAAAGAAAAGAAAGAGGGTAAAAAGAGAGGAAGAGTGAGGGAAAGAATAGAGAGTAGAAGAGATAGGGAGAGGGAGAGAGACAGAGAAAGTGGGAGAGAGAGAAAGAGATAGTGGAAGAAAGAAAGAGACATAGGGAGAAAGAGAGAGTGGAAGAGAGAGAAGAAAAGAGAGAGAAAAGGAGGGAGGACAGAGAAAGAAAAGAGACAGGAAGAGAAAGAGGGGAAAATAAAGAAGAGGAGAGAGAGGAAGAGCAATGGAGAGAGAGTAGAAGAGAGAGAGAGAGAGAGAGAGAGAGAGAGAGAGAGAGAGAGAGAGAGAGAGAGAGAGAGAGAGTGGAAGGGAGAGAAAAAAGGAGAGGAAGATAGAGAAAAATAGAGAGTGGAAGGGAGAGGGAAACGGAGAGAGAGAAAGTGGGAGAGAGAGAAAAAGTGGAAGAAAGAGAGAAAAAGAGGGACAGACAGAGAGGGAGAGAGAAAAATGGAGTGGAAAAGAGAGAAGAAAAGAGATAGAAAATAGGGAGAGGAAGAAAGAGAAGGAGGGAGGGAGGGGGGAGAGAGAAAATAGAGAGAGAGAAGAGAAGAGACAGACACAGAGGGAGAGAAAAGAAGAGAGAGGGGGAAATAGACAAGAGGAAGAGAGAGAGGAAGAGCGATGGAGAGAGTGGAAGAGAGAGATAGTAATAGAGAGAGAAAGAGGGAGTAAGAAAGAAAGGAAGAGAGGAGGAGAGAGAAAAAGATAGTAAAAGAGAGAAAAAGAAAGGAAGAAAGAGGGAAAAAAGAGGAAGAGAGGGAAAAAACTAAAAGTGGAAGAGAGGGGAAAAGATTGAGACAGAAAGTGGGAGAGAGAGAGAGAGTGGAAGAAAGAGAGAAAGAGACAGAGGGAGAAATAGAGAGAAAAATAGGGAGAGGAAGAGAAGGAGGGAGGGAGGGGGGAGAAAGCAAAGAGAGAGAGAAGAAAAGAGACAGACATGGGGGGGAGAGAAAGGAAGAGAAAGAGAGGGGGAAATAGTAAAGAAGAGCAGAGAGGAAAAGCAATAGAGAGAGTGGAAGAGAGAGATAATAGTGTGAGAGAGAGAAAGGAAGAAAGAAAGGAAGAGAGGTGGAGAGAGAGAAAGATAGTGGAAGAGAGAGGAAGAGAGAGAAAGGAAGAAAAGGGGAAATAAGAAAGAGGAAGAGAGAGGGAAAAAATAGAGAATGGAAGAGACGGGAAAAACAGAGAGTGGAAAAGAGAGGAGAGGGAGAGAGAGAAAAAGAGAGAGTGGAAGAAAGAGAAAAAGAGAGAGGGAGAGAGAGGAGAGAGAGAGAGCAGAAGAGAGAAAAGAAAAGCAAGAGAAAAATAGGGAGAGGGAGAGAGAAAAATAGAGACTGGAAGGGAGAAAGAGAGAGAGAGAAATAGAAGAAGAAGAAGAGAGAGAAGGAGGGAAGGATGGGGGAGAGAGAAGATAGAGAGAGAAAAAAGAGACAGACATTGAGGGAGAGAAAGGAAGACAGAGAAGGTGAAATAGAGAAGAGGAGGAGAGAGTGGAAGAGAGAGATTAATAGAGAGAGAGAGAGAGACAGAGACAGAGAGAGATGAAGAAATAAAGGAAGAGAGGTGGAGAGAGAGAAAGGATAGTAGAAGAGAAAGGAAGAGAGAAAAAAGAGAAAGGAAGAATGAGGGGGAAAAGAGGAAGATAGAGGGAAAAAATAAAGAGTGGAAGAGAGAGGGAGAAAATCAGAGATTTGAAAAGAGAGGGAGAGGGAGACAGACTAAGAAAATAGGAGAGAGAAAAATAGAGAGAGTGGAAGAAAGAAAAAGAAAGACAGAGGGGGAGAGAGAGAAGAAGAGCGAGAAATAAGGAAGAGAGGTGGAGAGAGAGATAGGGGAAGAGAGGTAGAGAGAGAGAGAGAGAGACAGAGAAAGCGGGAGAGAGAGAAAAAGAGAGAGTGGACGAAAGAGAAAAAAAGAGGGACAGACAGAAAGGGAGAGAGAAAAATAGAGTGGAAGAGAGAAAAGAAAAGAGAGAGAAAAATAGGGAGAGGAAGAGAGAGATGGAGGGATGTAGGGGGGAGAGAGAAAAGAGAGAGAGAAGAGACAGACACAGAGGAAGAGAAAAAAAGAGAGGGGGAAATAGACAAGAGGAAGAGAGAGGAAGAGTGATGGAGAGAGTGGAAGAGAGAGATAGTAATAGTGAGAGAGAGAAAGAAAGAGGGAGTAAGAAAGAAAGGCAGAGAGGTGGAGAGAGAGAGATAGTGGAAGAGAGCGAGAAAAAGGAAGAAAGGGAAAAAAGAGGAAGAGAGAAAAAAAGAGGAAGAGAGAGGGAAAAAATAAAGAATGGAAGAGAGAGGGAGAAAATCAGAGTGGAAAAGAGAGGGAGAGGGAGAGAGACAGAGAAAGCAGGAGAGAGAAAAAGAGAGAATGGAATAAAGAGAAAAAGAGAGGGGAGAGAGAGAAATATAGTGGAAGAGAAAGAAGAAAAGAGAGAAATAGGGAGAGGAAGAGAAAGAAGGAGGGAGGGAGGTGGGAGAGAGAAAAAAGTGAGAGGCACAGAGGGAGAGAGAGGAAGAAAGAGAAGGGGAAATAGAGAAGAGGAGGACAGAGAGGAAGAGCTATGGAGAAAGAGTGAAAGAGAGAGATATTAATAGAGAGAGAGAGACACACACACACACTGAGAGAGATGAAGAAAGAAAGGAAGAGATGTAGAGAGAAAGAGAAAGATAGTAGAAGAGAGAGGAAGAAGAAAAAAAGAGAAATGAAGAAAGAGGGGAAAAAAGAAAGAGGAAGAGAGAGGGGAAAAATAGAGAGTGGAAGAGAGAGAGAGAAAATCAGAGAATGGAAAAGAGGGAGAGAGACAGAGAAAGCAGGAGAGAGACAAAAAGAGAGTGGAAGAAAGAAAAAGAGAGTGAGAGGGGGAGAGAGTGGAAGAGAGAGGAGAAAAGAGAGAGAAAAATAGGGAGAGGAAGAGACAGAAAAATAGAGACTGGAAGGGAGAAAGAGAGAAAAATAGAAGGAGAAGAAGAGACAGAAGGAGGGAGGGACGGGGGAAAAGAGAGAGAGAAGCAGAAAAAAAGAGATAGACATAGAGGGCGAGAAAGGAAGGGGCAAATAGGAAAGAGGAGGAGAGAGAGGAAGAGAGAGATAATATAGAGAGAGAAGAAGAAAGAAAGGAAGAAAGGTGGAGAGAGAGATAGTGGAAGATAGGAAGAGAGAGAAAAAGAGAGGAAAAAAGAGGGGGGAAGTAAGAGAGATAAAAAGAGGAAGAGAGGGAAAAATAGAGAGTGGAAGAGAGGGAAAGAGAGAAAGCGGGAGAGAGAGAAGGCGAGAGAGAGAAATGTGGAATAGAGAGTAGCAAAGAGAGGGAATAATAGGGAGAGGAAGAGAGAAAAATAGAAGAAGAGAAAGAGAGACAAGGAGGGAGGGAGGGGAGAGAGAGAAAAGAGAGAGAGAAGAAAAGATACAGACACAGGAAGATAAAGAGAGGAGGAAATAGAGAAGGGGGGTAGAGAGGAAGAGCTATGGAGAGAGAGTGGAAAAGACAGATATTAATAGTGAGAGAGAGAGGGAGAAAGAAAGAAAGAGAGGTGGAGAGAGAGAGTGGAAGGGAGAAAGAAAAAGAAAGGAAGAAAGAAAAAGGAGAGGAAGAGTGAGAAAAAGAGTGGAAGACAGAGGGAGAAAATAGAGAGTGGAAGACAGAGGGAGAGGGAGAGAGACAGAAAGTGGGAGAGAGAGAAAAAGAGTGGAAGAAAGAGAAAAAGAGGGACAGACAGAGGGGGAGAAAAAATAGAGTGAAAGAGAGAGAAAAAAAGGGAGAGAGAGAGAAGGAGGGAGGGAGGGAGGGAGGGAGAGAGAGAGAGAGAGAGAGAGAGAGAGAGAGAGAGAGAGAGAGAGAGAGAGAGAGAGAGAGAGAGAGAGAGAGAGAAGAGGCAGAAACAGAGGGAGAGAAAAGAAGGGGTGAAATACACAAGAGGAAGAGAGACGGGAAGAGCGATGGAGAGAGAGTGGAAGAGAGATAGTAATACTGAGAGAGAGAGAGAGAGGGGGGGGGGAGACAGAGAAAGATAGTGGAAGAGAGAGGAAAAAAAGGGAAAAGAGGGAAAAAGAAGAAGAGAGAGGGAAAAAATAGAGTGGAAGAGATGGGGAGAAAAATAGAGAGTGGAAAAGAGAGGGAAAGGGAGAGAGATAGAGAAAGTGGAGAGAGAAAAAGAGAGAATGTTACAAAGAGAAAAAGAGAGACGGAGAGAGAGAAATAGAGTGGAAAAGAGAGAAGAAAAGAGAAAAATAGGGAGAAGAAAAGAGAGGAAAATATAGAGTGGAAGGGAGAGAGAGAGGAAGAGAAAGAAAAATAGAAGAAGAGGAAGAGAGAGAAGGAGGGAGGGAGGGGGAGAGAGAAGGGAGAGATTGAGAGAAGAAAAGAGACAGACACCAAGGGAGAGAAAGGAAGACAGAGAAGGGGAAATAGAGAAGAGGAGGACAGAGAGGAAGAGCTATGGAGAGAGAGAGTGGAAGAGAGAGATGTTAATAGAAAGAGAGAGAGAGAGAGAGAGAGAGAGAGAGAGAGAGAGAGAGAGAGAGAGAGAGAGAGAGAGAGAGAGAGAGACACTGAGAGAGATGAAGAAAGAAAGGAACAGAGGTGGAGAGAGAGAAAGATAGTACAAGAGAGAGGAAGAGGAAAAAAACAGAAATGAAGAAAGAGGGGAAAATAGAGACTCGAAGAGAGAGGGAAAAAATAGTGGGAGAGAGAGGGAGAAAATCAGAAAGTCGAAAAGAGAGGGAGAGGGAGAGAGACAGAGAAAGCGGGAGACAGAAAAAAAAGAGTGGAAGAAAGAAAAAAAAGAGAGTCCAGAGAGAGAGAGTGGAAGAGAGAGAAGAAAAGAAAGAGGGAAAAATAGACAGTGAAAGGGAGAAAGAGAGGAAGAGAGAGAAAAATAGAAGAGGAAGAGAGAAGGAGGGAGGGGACAGAGAGAGACAGAGACAGAGAGAAGAAGAAAGAGAGAGAAGAGAAGACACACAGAGGGAGAGAAAAGAAGAGAAAGAGAAGGGGAAATAGAGAAGAGGAGAGAGGGGAAGAGCTATGGAAAGAGAGTGGAAGAGAGAGCTATTAATAGTTAGAGAGAGGGGGGGGGAAGAAGAAAGAAAGGAAGAGAGGTGGAAAGAGAAAAAGATTAGTGGAAGAGAGAGAGAAAAAGAAAGAAAGAGGGAAAAAGAGGAAGAGAGAGAAAAATAGAGTGGAAGAGAGAGAAGAAAAGAGTGAGAAATATAGGGAGAGGAAGAGAGAGATGGAGGTAGGAGGGAGAAAGAAAAGAGAGAGAAGAAAAGAGAGACACAGAGGAAGAGAAAGAAAGGGTAAAATAGACAAGAGGAAGTGAGAGAGGAAGAGCAGTGGAGAGAGAGTGGAAGAGAGAGATAATAGTGAGAGAGAGAGTGGAAGAAAGAAGGGAAGAGAGGTGGAGAGAGAGAGAGATAGTGGAAGGCAGAGAGAAAAAAAGAAAGGAAGAAAGAGGAAAAAAGGAGAGGAAGGGAGAGAAAAATAGAATGTAAGGGAGAGGGAGAGAGACAGAGAAAGTGGGAGAGAGAAGAAGAGTGGAAGAAAAAGAGAAAGAGACAGGGAGAAAGAGAGAGAAAATAGGGAGAAGAAGAGAGAGGGGGGAAGACGGAGAAAGAAAAGAGAGAGAAGAAAAGACACAGACACAGAGGAAGAGAAGTAGAGGGATAAATAGAGAAGGGGTGAGAGAGGAAGAGCTATGGAGAGAGTGGAAGAGAGAGATATTAACAGAGGAAGAAAGAAAGGAAGAGAGGTGGAGAGAGAAAGATAGTGGAAGAGAGAGAAAAAAGAAAGGATGAAAGAGGAAAAAAGGAGAGGAAGAGAGAAATATAGAGAGTGGAAAGGACAGACAGAGACAGAGAAAGTGGGAGAGAGAGAAAAAGAGAGTGGAAGAGAGAAAAAGAGGGACAGACAGGAAGAGAGAAGAAAAGCGAGAGAAAAATAGAAGAAAAAGAGGAAGAGAGAAAGAGGAAGGGGAGAGAGAGAAGAAGAAGAAAGGAAGGAAGAGAGGTGAAGAGAAAGAAAGTTAGTGGAAGGGAGAGAGAAAAAAAGAAAGGAAGAAAGAGGGGAAAAAGGAGAGGAAGAGAGAAAAATAGAGAGTGGAAGGGACAGGGATAGAGACAGAAAGTGGGAGAGAGAGAAAAAGAGAGAATGGAAGAAAGAGAGAAAAAGAGGGACAGACAGAGGGAGAGAAAAAAATAGAGTGGAAGAGAGAGAAGGAAAGAGAGAGAAAAGTAGAAGAAGAGAAAGAGAGAGAAGGAGGGAGGGGAGAGAAAGAGAGAGAGACAGTGAGAGAGAGGAAGAAAGAAAGTAAGAGAGGTGGAGAGAGAGAAAAAGAAAGGAATAAAGAGGGGGGGAAAGAGAGGAAGAGAGAGAAAAAGAGAGGAAGAGAGAGGGAAAAAATAGAGAGAGGGAGAGGGAGAGAATCAGAGAAAGTGGGAGAGAGAGAAAAAGAGAAAGAGACAGGGTGAAAGAGAGAGAAAAATAGGGAGAAGAAGAGAGAGGGGGGAAGAGGGAGAAAGAAAAGAGAGAGAGAAGAAAAGACACAGACACAGAGGAAGAGAAGTAGAGGGATAAATAGAGAAGGGGTGAGAGAGGAAGGTCTATGGAGAGAGAGTGGAAGAGAGAGATATTAACAGAGAGAGGAAGAAAGAAAGGAAGAGAGGTGGAGAGAGAGAAAGATAGTGGAAGAGATAGAGAAAAAAGAAAGGATGAAAGAGGAAAAAAGGAGAGGAAGAGAGAAATAGAGAGAGTGGAAAGGAGAGACAGAGACAGAGAAAGTGGGAGAGAGAGAAAAAGAGAAAGTGGAAGAAAAGGAGAAAGAGACAGGGTGAAAGAGAGAAGAAAAGAGAGAGAAAAACAGGGAGAGGAAGAGAGAGGGGGGAAGAGGGAGAAAGAAAAGAGAGAGAGAAGAAAAGACACAGACACAGAGGAAGAGAAGTAGAGGGATAAATAGAGAAGGGGTGAGAGAGGAAGAGCTATGGAGAGAGTGGAAGAGAGAGATATTAACAGAGGAAGAAAGAAAGGAAGAGAGGTGGAGAGAGAAAGATAGTGGAAGAGAGAGAAAAAAGAAAGGATGAAAGAGGAAAAAAGGAGAGGAAGAGAGAAAAATAGAGAGTGGAAGGGACAGGGATAGAGACAAAAAGTGAGAGAGAGAGAGATAAAGAGAGAGTAGAAGAAAGAGAAAAAGAGGGATAGACAGAGAGGGAGAGAGAAAAGACAGTGGATGATAGAGAAGAAAAGAGAGAGAAACGTAGAAGAAGAGAGAGAGAGAAGGAGGGAGGGGAGAGAGAGAGAGAGACAGGGAGAGAGAGGAAGAAAGAAAGGAAGAGAGGTGGAGAGAGTGGAAGGCAGAGAGAAAAAAGAAAGGAAAGAGGAAAAAAGGAGAGAAAGAGAGAGAAAAATAGAGAGTGGAAGGGACAGGGATAGAGACAAAAAGTGAGAGAGAGAGAGAGAGAGATAAAGAGAGAGTAGAAGAAAGAGAGAAAAAGAGGGATAGACAGAGAGGGAGAGAGAAAAGAGAGTGGAAGATAGAGAAGAAAAGAGAGAGAAACGTAGAATAGAAAGAGAGAGAAGGAGGGAGGGGAGAGAAAGAGAGAGAGACAGGGAGAGAGAGGAAGAAAGAAAGGAAGAGAGGTGGAGAGAGAGAGTGGAAGGCAGAGAGAAAAAAAGGAAAGAGGAAAAAAGGAGAGGAAGAGAGAGAAAAATAGAGAGTGGAAGGGACAGGGATAGAGACAGAAAGTGGGAGAGAGAGAAAAAGAGAGAGTGGAAGAAAGAGAGAAAAAGAGGGACAGACAGAGAGGGAGAGAAAAAAATAGATTGGAAGAGAGAGAAGGAAAGAGAGAGAAAAGTAGAAGAAGAGAAAGAGAGAAGGAGGGAGGAGAGAGAGAGACAGCGAGAGAGAGGAAGAAAGTAAGGAAGAGAGGTGGAGAGAGAGAAAAGAATGGAACAAAGAGGCGGAAAAAGAGAGGAAGAGAGAGAAAAAGAGGAAGAGAGAGGGAAAAATAGGGAGAGGGAGAGAGTCAGAGAAAGTGGGAGAGAGAAAAAGAGTGGAAGAAAAAGAGAAAGAGACAGGGAGAAAGAGAGAGAAAATAGGGAGAAGAAGAGAGAGGGGGGAAGACGGAGAAAGAAAAGAGAGAGAGAAGAAAAGACACAGACACAGAGGAAGAGAAGTAGAGGGATAAATAGAGAAGGGGTGAGAGAGGAAGAGCTATGGAGAGAGAGTGGAGAGAGAAAAAGAGAAAGTGGAAGAAAAAGAGAAAGAGACAGGGTGAAAGAGAGAAGAAAAGGGAGAGAAAAACAGGGAGAGGAAGAGAGAGGGGGGAAGAGGGAGAAAGAAAAGAGAGAGAGAAGAAAAGAAAGAAAGGAATGAAAGAGGGAAAAAAGGAGAGGAAGAGAGAAAGGAAGAGAGGTGGAGAGAGAGGAAGAGAGGTGGAGAGAGAGAAAGATAGTGGAAGAGATAGAGAAAAAAGAAAGGAAGAAAGAGGGAAAAAGGAGAGGAAGAGAGAAATATAGAGAGTGAAAGGGAGAGCCAGAGAGATAGAGAAAGTGGGAGAGAGAGAAAAAAGAGTGCAAGAAAGAGAGAAAAAGAGGGACAGACAGAGAGGGACAGAGAAAAATAGAGTGGAAGAGAGAGAAGAAATGCGAGAGAAAAATAGAAGAAGAGGAAGAGAGAAAGAGGAAGGGGAGAGAGAGAGAAGAAGAAGAAAGGAAGGAAGAGAAGTAGAGAGAGAGAGAGTTTTTTTTTTCTTTTTCTGAGGCTGGGGTTAAGTGACTTGACAAGGGGTCACACAGCTAGGAAGTGTTAAGTGTCTGAGAACAGATTTGAACTCGGGTCCTCCTGAATTCAAGGCTGGTGCTCTATCCACTGTGCCACCTAGCTGCCCCGAGAGAGAGAAAGTTAGTGGAAGGGAGAGAGAAAAAAAGAAAGGAAGAAAGAGGGGAAAAAGGAGAGGAAGAGAGAAAAATAGAGAGTGGAAGGGACAGGGATAGAGACAGAAAGTGGGAGAGAGAAAAAGAGAGAGTGGAAGAAAGAGAGAAAAGAGGGACAGACAGAGAGGGAGAGAAAAATAGAGTGGAAGAGAGAGAAGGAAAGAGAGAGAAAAGTAGAAGAAGAGAAAGAGAGAGAAGGAGGGAGGGGAGAGAAAGAGAGAGAGACAGCGAGAGAGAGGAAGAAAGAAAGGAAGAGAGGTGGAGAGAGAGAGAGTGGAAGGCAGAGAGAAAAAAGAAAGGAAAGAGGAAAAAAGGAGAGGAAGAGAGAGAAAAATAGAGAGTGGAAGGGACAGGGATAGAGACAAAAAGTGAGAGAGAGAGAGAGAGAGAGAGAGAGAGAGAGAGAGAAGAAGAAGAAGAAAGAGAAAAAGAGAAGGAGAAAGAGAGGAGGGGGGGAGAAAGAGAGAGAGAGAGAGTGAGAGAGAGGAAGAAAGAAAGGAAGAGAGGTGGAGAGAGAGAGAGTGGAAGGCAGAGAGAAAAAAAGGAAAGAGGAAAAAAGGAGAGGAAGAGAGAGAAAAATAGAGAGTGGAAGGGACAGGGATAGAGACAGAAAGTGGGAGAGAGAAAAAGAGAGTGGAAGAAAGAGAGAAAAAGAGGGACAGACAGAGAGGGAGTGTTAGGATTACTAAGTGAGAACTGAGGTTGTCTGGACAGTGACAAGGTGAGAACTGAGGTTTTCTGGACAATTACAAGGTGAGAACTCAGGTTGACTTGATAGAGGGGGCAAGCTCATTGGCTGGGGTGGTTCTTCCCAGAAGCCCTTGCATTATCCCACGCCCATTCTCTGGGAGAATAAAAGAGAGGACTCCCAGAGACAGAGAGAAGACTCTGCATTGCATCAGGCCCGACGGGGCTCCCTGCAGGAAGGGAAGTCACTTCTCTGGACAAGAGTTAACAGCAACTGCCTGGAGACAACAGTTCGTTACAGGAAGAAGAATCAGTCGGAGAGATTTGAGTAGAAGACACAGCAGATCCCTTCCTGCAGAGAGCCCCGTCGGGCCTGATGCAATGCAGAGTCTTCTCTCTGTCTCTGGGAGTCCTCTCTTTTATTCTCCCAGAGAATGGGCGTGGGATAATGCAAGGGCTTCTGGGAAGAACCACCCCAGCCAATGAGCTTGCCCCCTCTATCAAGTCAACCTGAGTTCTCACCTTGTAATTGTCCAGAAAACCTCAGTTCTCACCTTGTCACTGTCCAGACAACCTCAGTTCTCACTTAGTAATCCTAACAAGGGAGAGAAAAAAATAGAGTGGAAGAGAGAGAAGGAAAGAGAGAGAAAAGTAGAAGAAGAGAAAGAGAGAAGGAGGGAGGAGAGAGAGAGAGAGACAGCGAGAGAGAGGAAGAAAGTAAGGAAGAGAGGTGGAGAGAGAGAAAAGAATGGAACAAAGAGGCGGAAAAAGAGAGGAAGAGAGAGAAAAAGAGGAAGAGAGAGGGAAAAATAGGGAGAGGGAGAGAGTCAGAGAAAGTGGGAGAGAGAAAAAGAGTGGAAGAAAAAGAGAAAGAGACAGGGAGAAAGAGAGAGAAAATAGGGAGAAGAAGAGAGAGGGGGGAAGACGGAGAAAGAAAAGAGAGAGAAGAAAAGACACAGACACAGAGGAAGAGAAGTAGAGGGATAAATAGAGAAGGGGTGAGAGAGGAAGAGCTATGGAGAGAGAGTGGAAGAGAGAGATATTAACAGTGGAAGAAAGAAAGGAAGAGAGGTGGAGAGAGAAAGATAGTGGAAGAGATAGAGAAAAAAGAAAGGATGAAAGAGGAAAAAAGGAGAGGAAGAGAGAAATATAGAGAGTGGAAAGGACAGACAGAGACAGAGAAAGTGGGAGAGAGAGAAAAAGAGAGTGGAAGAGAGAAAAAGAGGGACAGACAGGAAGAGAGAAGAAAAGCGAGAGAAAAATAGAAGAAGAAGAGGAAGAGAGAAAGAGGAAGGGGAGAGAGAGAGAAGAAGAAAGAAAGGAAGAGAGGTGAAGAGAAAGAAAGTTAGTGGAAGGGAGAGAGAAAAAAAGAAAGGAAGAAAGAGGGGGGAAAAGGAGAGGAAGAGAGAAAAATAGAGAGTGGAAGGGACAGGGATAGAGACAGAAAGTGGGAGAGAGAGAAAAAGAGAGAGTGGAAGAAAGAGATAAAAAGAGGGACAGACAGAGAGGGAGAGAAAAATATAGTGGAAGAGAGAGAAGAAAAGAGACAGAAAAATAGGGAGAGGAAGAGAGAGAAGGAGGGAGGGGAGAGAGAGAGAGAGACAGGGAGAGAGAGGAAGAAAGAAAGGAAGAGAGGTGGGGAGAGAGAAAATTAGTGGAAGAGAGAGAACAAAAGAAAGGAAGAAAGAGGAAAAAAGGAGAGGAAGAGAGAGAAAAATAGAGAGTGGAAGGGACAGGGATAGAGACAGAAAGTGGGAGAGAGAGAAAAAGAGAGAGTGGAAGAAAGAGAGAAAAAGAGGGACAGACAGAGAGGGAGAGAGAAAAGAGTGGAAGAGAGAGAAGAAAAGAGAGAAAAATAGGGAGAGTAAGAGAGAAAGTGGAAGGGGAGAGAGAGAATAAGAAGAAGAAAGAAAGGAAGAGAGGTGGAGAGAGAGAAAGTTAGTAGAAGGGAGGGAGAAAAAAAGAAAGGAAGAAAGAGGGGAAAAAGGAGAGGAAGAGAGAGAAAAATAGAGAGTGGAAGGGACAGGGATAGAGACAGAAAGTGGGAGAGAGAGAAAAAGAGAGTGGAAGAAAGAGAGAAAAAGAGGGATAGACAGAGAGGGAGAGAGAAAAATAGAGTGGAAGAGAGGGAAGAAAAGAGAGAAAAGTAGAAGAAGAGAGAGAGAAGGAGGGAGGAGAGAGAGAGAGGAAGAAAGAAAGGAAGGAAGGTGGGGAGAGAGAAAAAGAAAGGAATAAAGAGGGGGGAAAAGAGAGGAAGAGAGAGAAAAAGAGAGGAAGAGAGAGGGAAAAAATAGAGAGAGGGAGAGGGAGAGAATCGGAGAAAGTGGGAGAGAGAGAAAAAGAGATAGTGGAAGAAAAAGAGAAAGAGACAGGGAGAAAGAGAGAGAAAAATAGGGAGAAGAAGAGAGGGGGAAAGACGGAGATATTAACAGAGAGAGGAAGAAAGAAAGGAAGAGAGGTGGAGAGAGAGAAAGGTAGTGGGAGAGATAGAGAAAAAAAGAAAGGATGAAAGAGGAAAAAAGGAGAGGAAGAGAGAAATATAGAGAGTGGAAGGGAGTGGAAGAGAGACAGAGAAAGTGGGAGAGAGAGAAAAAGAGAGAGTGAAAGAAAGAGAGAAAAATAGGGACAGACAAAGAGGGAGAGAGAAAAATAGAGTGGAAGAGAGAGAAGAAAAGCGAGAGAAAAATAGAAGAAGAGGAAGAGAGAAAGAGGAAGGGCAGAGAGAGAAGAAGAAGAAAGAAAGGAAGAGAGGTGGAGAGAGAGAAAGTTAGTGGAAGGGAGAGAGAAAAAAGAAGGGAAGAAAGAGGGGAAAAAGGAGAGGAAGAGAGAGAAAAATAGAGAGTGGAAGAAAGAGAGAAAAAGAGGGACAGACAGAGAGGGAGAGAGAAAAATAGAGTGGAAGAGAGAAGAAAAGAGAGAAAAGTAGAAGAAGAGAGAGAGAAAAGGAGGGAGGGGAGAGAAAGAGAGAGAGACAGGGAGAGAGAGGAAGAAAGAAAGGAAGAGAGGTGGAGAGAGAAAAAGATAGTGGAAGGCAGAGAGAAAAAAGAAGGGAAGAAAGAGGAAAAAAGGAGAGGAAGAGAGAGAAAAAATAGAGTGTAAGGGAGAGGGAGAGAGACAGAGAAAGTGGGAGAGAGAGAAAAGAGAGAGTGGAAGAAAGAGAGAAAAAGAGGGACAGACAGAGAGGGAGAGAAAAAAGAGAGTGGAAGAGAGAGAAGAAAAGAGAGAGAAAAATAGGGAGAGTAAGAGAGAGTCGGAGGAGGGAGATAGAAAAGAGACGGAGAAGAAAAGAGACAGAAACAGAGGAAGAGAAAGGAAGAGATATAGGGGAAATAGATAACAGGAAGCGAGAGAGTAAGAGCGATGGAGACAGAGTGGAAAGGAGAGATAATAGTGAGAGAGAGTGGAAGAAAGAAAGGAATAGAGGTGGAGAGAGAGAAAGATAGTGGAAGAGAGAAAAAAAGAAAAGAATGAGGGAAAAAAGAGAGGAAGAGAGAGGGAGAGAGAGACAGAAAAAAAGTGGGAGAAAGAGAAAAAGAGATAGGGGAAGAAAGAGTGAAAGAGAGAGAAAAATAGGGAGAGGAAGAGAGAGAGGGAGGGAAGATGGAGAAAGAAAAGAGAGAGACACAGAGGAAGAGAGAGGGGGAAATAGAGAAGAGGTGAGAGAGGAAGAGCTGTGGAGAGAGAGTGGAAGAGAGAGATATTAAGAGAGAGAGAGAGAGAGGAAGAAAGAAAGGAAGCGAGGTGGGGAGAGAGATAGTGGAAGGGGGAGAGAAAAAAAGAAAGAGAGAAAAATAGAGAGGGAGAAAAATAGAAAGTGGAAGGGAGAGGGAGAGAGACAGAGAAAGTGGGAGAGAGAGAAAAAGAGAGAGTGGAAGAGCGAGAGAAAAAGAGGGACACACAGAGAGGGACAGAGAAAAATAGAGTGGAAGAGAGTGAAGAAAAGAGAAAAATAGAGAGTGGAAGAGAGATGGAGAAAATCAGAGAGTGGAAAAAGAGGGAGAGGGAAACAGAATGTAGGAGAGACAAAAAAGTGAGAGGTGAAGAAAGAAAGAAAAAGAAAGAGAGGGAGAGAGTGAAGTGGAAGAGAGAGAAGAAAAGACAGAGAAAAATAGGGAGAGGACGAGAGAGAAATTGACAGTGGAAGGGAGAGAGAGGAAGAGAGGTGGAGAGAGAGAGATAGTGGAAGATAGAGAGAGAGGAAAAAAAGAGACAGGAAGAAAGGGGGAAAAGGAAGAGAGAAAAAGAGGACGAGAGAGGGAAAAATAGAGAGTTTAAGAGAGGGAGAGAGAGAGACAGAGAAAGCAAGAGAGAGAAAAAGAAAGAGGAATAGAGAAGGGAAAATAGAGATGGAAGAGAGAGGGAGAAAATCAGAGAGTGGAAAAGAGAGGGAGAGAGAGAGAGACAGAGAAAGCAGGAGAGAGAAAAAAAGCAAGATTAGACAAAAGAGCGAAAGAGACATGGTGGAAAAGAGAGAAAAATAGGGAGAGGAAGAGAGAGAAGGAGGGAGGGAGGGGGAGAAAGAAGAGAGAGAGAAGAAAAGAGGCAGACACAGAAGAAGAGAAAGGAAGAGAAAGACAGTGGAAAATAGAGAAGAGGAGAGAGAGGAAGAGCTATGGAGAGAGTAGAAGAGAGAGAAGAAGAGAGAGAAACAAATAAGGAGAGGATGAGAGAGTCGGAGGGAGGAGGGAGATAGAAAAGAGAGAGAGAAGAAAAGAGACAGAAACAGAGGAAGAGAAAGGAAGAGAGAGGGGAAAATAGACAAGAGGAAGAGAGAGAGGAAGAGCGATGGATAGAGTGGAAGAGAGAGATAATAGTGAGAGAGAGAGTGGAAGAAAGAAAGGAATAGAGGTGGAAAGAGAGAGATAGTGGAAGAGAGAAAACAAGAAAAGAACGAGGGGGAAAAGAGGGACAGGGAGAAAGAAAGAAAAAGTGGGAGAAAGGGAAAAAGAGATAGGGGAAGAAAGAGAAAGAGACAGGGAGAAAGAGAGAGAGTGGAAGAGAGAGAAGAAAAGAGAGAGAAAAATAGGGAGAGGAAGAGAGAGAGGGAGGGAAGATGGAGAAAGAAAAGAGAGAGAGAAGAAAAGAGACACAGAGGAAGATAAAGAGAGGGGAAAATAGAGAAGAGGTGAGAGAGGAAGAGCTATGGATACAGAGTGGAAGAGAGAGATATTGATAGAGAGAGAGGAAGAAAGAAAGGAAGAGAGGTGGGGAGAGAGAGTGGAAGGGAGAGAGAAAAAAAGAAAGGAAGAAAGGGAAAAAGGAGAGGAAGAGAGTGAAAAATAGAGAGAGGAAGAGAGAGGGAGAAAAATAGAGAGTGGAAGGGAGAGAGAGTGGAAGAAAGAAGAAAAGAGAGAGAAAAATAGAAGAAGAGGAAGAGAGAGAAGGAGGGAGGGGAGAGAGAGAGATACTGGAAGGGAGAGAGAAAAAGGAAAGGAAGAAAGAAGGAAAAAGGAGAGGAAGAGAGGGAAAAATAGAGAGAGGGAGAGAGACAGAGAATGTGGGAGGGAAAGAAAAAGAGTGGAAGAAAGAGAGAAAAAGAGGGACAGACAGAGAGGGAGAGAGAAAATAGAATGGAAGAGAGGGAAGAAAAGAGAGAAAAATAGGAAGAGGAAGAGAGAGACGGAGGGAGGGAGGTGGGATAGGGGAAAGAGAGAGATAGAAGAGAAGAGACAGAAACAGAGGGAGAGAAAAGAAGAGCGAGAGGGGGAAATAGACAAGAGGAAGAGAGAGAGGAAGAGCGATGGAGAGAGTGGAAGAGAGAGATAGTAATAGTGAGAGAGAGATGGAGTAAGAAAGAAAGGAAGAGATACAGTGGAAGAGAGAGAAAAAAAGGAAGAAATAGGGGAAAAAAGAGAGGAAGAGAGAAAAAGAAAGAGGAAGAGAGAGGGAAAAATAGAGAGTGGAAGAGAGAGGGAGAAAATCAGAGAGTGGAAAAGAGAGGGAGAGGGAGAGAGACAGAGAAAGCAGGAGACAGAAAAAGCAAGACTGGACGAAAGAGAGAAATAGACAGAGGGAGAAAGAGAGAGTGGAGGAGAGAAAAAAATAGGGCGAGGAAGAAAGAGAAGGAGGGAGGGAGGGGGAGAAAGAAAAGAGAGACAGACGCAGAAGAAGAGAAAGGAAGAGAAAGAGAGGGGAAAATAGAGAAGAGGAGAGAGAGAGGAAGAGCGATGGAGAGAGAGTGGAAGAGAGAGATAGTAATAGAGAGAGAGAGGAAGAAAGAAAGGAAGAGAGGTAGGGAGAGAGAAAGATAGTGAAAGAGAGAAAAAAGAAATGTAAGAGGGGAAAAAGAGAGGAAAAGAGGGAAAAAGAGAAAGAGGAAGAGAGAGGGAAAGAATAGAGAGTGGAAGAGAGAGGGAGAGGGAGACAGAAAAAGTGGGAGAAAGAGAAAAAGAGATAGTGGAAGAAAGAGAGAAAGAGACAGGGAAAAAGAGAAGAAAAGAGAGAGAAAATAGGGAGAGGAAGAGAGATTGGGAGGGAAGAGGGAGAAAGAAAGAGAGACAGAAGAAAAGAGACAGACACAGAGGAAGAGAAAGAGAGGGGAAAATAGAGAAGAGGTGAGAGAGGAAGTACTGTGGAGAGAGAGTAGAAGAGAGAGATATTAAGAGAGAGAGAGGAAGAAAGAAAGGAAGAGAGGAGGGGTGAGAGAAAGATAGTGGAAGAGAGAGAAAAAGAGAGTGGAAGGGACAGGGAGAGAGACAGAGAGAGTGGGAGAGAGAGAAAAAGAGAGAGTGGAAGAAAGAGAGAAAAAGTGGGACAGACAGAGAGGGAGTGAGAAAAATAGAGTGGAAGAGAGGGACAAAAAGAGAGAAAAATAGAGAGTGGAAGAGAGAAGGAAAAATAGCGAGTGGAAGAGAGAGGGAGAAAATCAGAAAGTGGAAAAGAGAGGGAGAGGGAGACAGACTAAGAAAATAGAGAGAAAAAAGAGACAGTGGAAGAAAGAAAGAAAGAGAGAGAGAGGGAGAGAGTGAAGTGGAAGAGAGAGAAGAAAAGAGAGAGAAAAATAGGGAGAGGACAAGAGAGAGAGAGAACTAGACAGTGGAAGGGTGAGAGAGGTGGAGAGAGAGAGATAGTGGAAGAGAGAGAGAGAGAGAGAAAGAGACATGAAGAAAGGGGGGAAAGAGAGAGAAAAATAGGAAGACAGGGAAAAATAGAGAGTTTAAGAGAGGGAGAGACAGAGACAGAGAAAGTGAGAGAGAGAAAGAAAGAGGAAGAGAGAGGGAAAATAGAGAGTGGAAAAGAGAGGGAGAGGGAGAGAGAGAGAAAGCAGCAGACAGAGAAAAAGCAAGAGTGGACGAAAGAGAGAAAGAGACAGAGGGAGAAAGAGAGAGAGTGGAAGAGAGAGAAAAAGAGAGAGTGGAAGAGAGAGAAAAAGAGAGAGTGGAAGAGAGAGGGAAAAATAGAGAGTGGAAGAGAGATGGAAAAATAGAGAGTGGAAGAGAGATGGAAAAAGTAGAGTGGAAGAGAGAGGGAGAAAATCAGAGAGTGGAAAAGAGAGAGAGAGGGAGACAGACTAAGAAAATAGGAGAGAGAAAAATAGAGAGTGGAAGAAAGAAAGAAAAAGAGACAGAGAGAGACGGAGAGCGAGAGAGTGGAAGAGAGAGAAGAAAAGAGAGGTAAAATAGGGAGAGGAAGAGAGAGAGGGAGGGAAGAGGGAGACGAAAAGAGACAGACACCGAAGAAGAGAGAGAGGGGGAAATAGAAAAGAGGTGAGAGATATTAAGAGAGAGAGAGGAAGAAAGAAAGGAAGAGAGGTGGGGAGAGAGAAAGATAGTGGAAGAGAGAGAAAAAGAGAAAGGAAGAAAGGAAAAAAGGAAAGGAAGAGAGAGAAAAATAGAGTTGAAGGGACAGGGAGAGAGACAGAGAAAGTGGGCGAGAGAGAAAAAGAGAGAGTGGAAGAGAGAGGGAAAAATAGAGAGTGGAAGAGAGATGGAAAAAATAGAGAGTGCAAGAGAGAGGGAGAAAATCAGAGAGTGGAAAAGAGAGGGAGAGGGAGAGGGAGACAGAGAACGTAGGAGAGAGAAAAAAGAGAGAGTGGAATTAAGAAAGAAAAAGAGAGACAGAGAGGGCGAGAGTGGAAGAGAGAGAATGAAAGAGAG
The DNA here is from genome assembly GCF_048593235.1 of Sminthopsis crassicaudata. Lineage (NCBI taxonomy): Eukaryota > Metazoa > Chordata > Mammalia > Dasyuromorphia > Dasyuridae > Sminthopsis > Sminthopsis crassicaudata. Next base: position 3,881,091 of record NC_133623.1, on the reverse strand, counting down.
AAAAATAGGGAGAGGACGAGAGAGAGAAATAGACACTGGAAGGGAGAGAGAAAGGAAGAGAGGTGGAGAGAGAGATAGTGGAAGAGAGAGAGAGAAAAAGAGACAGGAAGAAAGTGGGGAAAGGAAGAGAGAGAAAAAGAGACAGGAAGAGAGTGGGAAAAGGAAGAGAGAGAAAAAGAGGAAGAGAGAAGGAAAAATAGAGAGTTTAAGAGAGGGAGAGAGAGAGACAGAGAAAGCAAGAGAGAGAAAAACAAAGAGGAAGAGAGAGGGAAAAATAGAGAGTGGAAGAGAGAGGAAGAAAATCAGAGAGTGGAAAAGAGAGGGAGAGAGACAGAGAAAACAGGAGAGAGAAAAAAGCAAGAGTGGACAAAAGAGAGAAAGAGATAGAGGGAGAAAGAGAGAGAGTGGAAGAGAGAGAAAAATAGGGAGAGAAAGAGAGAGGAGGAGGGAGGGAGGGGGAGAAAGAAAAGAGAGAGAGACAGAGAAGAAGAGAAAAGAAGAGAAAGAGGGGAAAATAGAGAAGAGGAGAGAGAGGAAGATCTATAGAGAGAGAGTGTAAGAGAGATATATTAATAGTGAGAGAGAGAGAGAGGGGAGGGAGAGAGAGAGGGAGGAAGAAAGAAAGGAAGAGAGGTGGAGAGAGAGAAAGATAGTGGAAGAGAGAGAAAAAAGAAAGGAAGAAAGAGGAAAAAAGCAGAGGAAGAGAGAGAAAAATAGAGAGGGAGAAAAATAGAGAGTGGAAGAAAGAGAGAAAAAGAGGGACAGAGAGAGAGAGAAATAGAGTGGAAGAGAGAGAAGAAAAGAGAGAGAAAAAGAGGGAGAGGAAGAGGGAGATGGAGGGAAGAGGGAGAAAGAAAAGATAGAAGAAAAGAGTCACAGAGGAAGAGAAAGGAAGAGAAAGACGGCGAAATAAAGAAGAGGAGAAAGAGGAAGGGACATGGAGAGAGAGTTGAAGACTGAGATAATAGTGAGAGAGAGAGTGGAAGAAAGAAAGGAAGAGAGGTGGATAGAGAGAGGAAGATAGTGGAAGAGAGAAAAAAGAAAAGAAAGAGGGGAAAAAGAGAGGAAGAGAGGGAAAATAAGAGGAAGAGAGGGAAAGAATAGAGAGTGGAAGGGAGAGGGAGAGAGACAGAGAAAGTGGGAGAAAGAGAAAAAGATAAGGAGAAAGAGAGACAGGAAAAGAGAGAAAAATAGGGAGAGGAAGAGAGAGGGAGGGAAAAGGGAGAAAGAAAAGAGACACAGAGGAAGACAAAGGAATAGAGAGAGGGGGAAATAGAGAAGAGGAGAGAGAGGAAGAGCTCTGGAGAGAGTGTAAGAGATATATATTAAGAGAGGGGGGGGAGGGAGAGGAAGAAAGAAAGGAAGAGAGGTGGAGAGAGAGAAAGATATTGGAAGAGAGAGAAAAGAAAGGAAGAAAGAGGAAAAAAGGAGAGGAAGAGAGAGAAAATTAGAGAGGGAGAAAAATAGAGAGTGGAAGGGAGAGGGAGAGAGACAGAAAGTGGGAGAGAGTGGAAGAAAGAGAGAAAAAGAGGGACAGACAGAGAGGGAGAGAGAAAAATAGAGTGTAAGAGAAGGAAAAATAGGGAGAGGAAGAGAGAGGCTGAGGGAGGAGGGAGAAAAAAAGGGAGAGAGAAGAGACATACACAGAGGAAGAGAAAGAAGAGAGAGGGGGGAAATAGACAAGAGGAAGAAAGAGAGGAAGAGTGATGGAGAGAGAGTGGAAGAGAGATATTAATAGCGAGAGAGAGAGGGAGTAAGAAAGACAGAAAGATAGTGGAAGAGAGAGAAAAAAAGGAAGAAAGAGGGGAAAAAAGAGAATGAGAGAGAAAGAAAGAGGAAGAGAGAGGGAAATTTAGAAAGTGGAAGAGAGAGGGAGAAAATCAGAGAGTGGAAAAGAGAGGGAGAGGGGAGAGAGAGAAAGCGGGAGAGAGAAAAAGAGAATGGACGAAAGAGAGAGAGACAGGGAGAAAGAGAGAGAGTGGAAGAGAGAGAAAAATAGGGAGAGGAAGAGAGAGGAGGAAGGGAGAAAGAAAAGAGAGAGAGAAGAAAAGAGACACACAGAAGAAGAGAAAGGAAGAGAAAGAGAGTGGAAAATAGAGAAGAGGAGAGAGAGGAAGAGTTATGGAGAGAGTGTGTAAGAGATATATATTAAGAGAGAGGGGGGGAGGGAGAGGAAGAAAGAAAGGAAGAGAGGTGGAGAGAGAGAAAGATATTGGAAGAGAGAGAAAAGAAAGGAAGAAAGAGGAAAAAAGGAGAGGAAGAGAGAGAAAATTAGAGAGGGAGAAAAATAGAGAGTGGAAGGGAGAGGGAGAGAGACAGAAAGTGGGAAAGAGTGAAAAAGAGAGAGTGGAAGAAAGAGAGAAAAAGAGGGACAGACAGAGAGGGAGAGAGAAAAATAGAGTGGAAGAGAGGGAAAAATAGGGAGAGGAAGAGAGAGGCTGAGGGAGGAGGGAGAAAAAAGGGAGAGAGAAGAGACATACACAGAGGAAGAGAAAGAAGAGAGAGAGGGGGAAATAGACAAGAGGAAGAAAGAGAGGAAGAGTGATGGAGAGAGAGAGTGGAAGAGAGAGATATTAATAGCGAGAGAGAGAGGGAGTAAGAAAGAAAGGAAGACAGAAAGATAGTGGAAGAGAGAGAAAAAAAGGAAGAAAGAGGGGAAAAAAGAGAATGAGAGAAAAAGAAAGAGGAAGAGAGAGGGAAATTTAGAAAGTGGAAGAGAGAGGGGGAGAGAGAGAGAGAGACAGAAAGCAGGAGACAGACAAAAAGCAAGACTGGACGAAAGAGAGAGAGACGGAGAGAGAGAGTGGAAGAGAGAGAAAAATAGGAAGAGGAAGAGAGAGGAGGAGGGGAGAAAGAAAAGAGACAGACACAGAAGAAGAGAAAGGAAGAGAAAGAGAGTGGAAAATAGAGAAGAGGAGAGAGAGGAAGAGCTATGGAGAAAGAGTGGAAGAGAGAGAGAGGAAGAAAGAAAGGAAGAGAGGTGGGGAGAGAGAAAGATAGTGGAAGGGAGAGAGAAAAAAAGAAAGGAAGAAAGAGGGGAAAAAGGAGAGGAAGAGAGAGAAAAATAGAGAGTGGAAGGGAGAGGGAGAGAGAGAGAAAGTGGGAGAGAAAGAAAAATAGAGAGTGGAAGAAAGAGAGAAAAAGAGGGACAGACAGGGAGAGAGAAAAATAGAGTGGAAGAGAGATGGAAAAAATAGAGAGTGGAAGAAAAAGGGAGAAAATCAGAGAGTGTAAAAGAGAGGGAGAAAGAGACAGAGAAATTAGGAGAGAGAAAAAAAGAGAGTGGAAGAAAGAAAGAAAAAGAGAGACAGAGAGGGAGAGAGAGTGGAAGAGAGAGAAGAAAAGAGAGAAAAACAGGGAGAGGATGAGAGAGATGGAGGGAAGATAGAGAAAGAAAAGAGAGAGAAGAAAAGAGACAGACACAGAGGAAGAGAAACACAGGGGAAAATAAAGAAGAGGAGAGAGAGGAAGAGAAATGGAGAGAGAGTTGAAGACTGAGATAATGGTGAGAGAGAGTGGAAGAAAGAAAGGAAGAGAGGTGGATAGAGAGAGAGATAGTGGAAAAGAGAAAAAAAGAAAAGAAAGAGGGGAAAAAGAGAGGAAGAGAGGGAAAAAGAGAGAGGAAGACAGAGGGAAAGAATAGAGAGTGGAAGAGAGAGGGAGAGAGACAAACACAGAAAGTGGTAGAAAGAGAAAAAGAGATAGTGGAAGAAAGAGAGAGACAGGGAGAAAGAAAGAGAAGAAAAGAGAATAGGGAGAGGAAGAGAGAGGGAGGGAAGAAGGAGAAAGAAAGAGAGAAGAAAAGAAACAGACACATAGGAAGTGAAAGAGAGGGGAAAATAGAGAAGAGGTGAGAGAGGAAGAGCTGTGGAGAGACAGTGGAAGAGAGAGATATTAAGAGGGAGAGAGAGGAAGAGAGATGGGGAGAGAGACAGTGGAAGGGAGAGAAAAAAAAGAAAGGAAGAAGGAGGGAAAAAGGAGAGGAAGATAGAGTAAAATAGAGAGTGGAAGCGAGAGGGAGAAAATCAGAGAGTGGAAAAGAGAGCGAGAGGGAGAGAGACAGAGAAAGCAGGAGACAGAGAAAAAGCAAGAGTGGACGAAAGAGAGAAAGAGACAGAGGGAGAAAGAGAGAGTGGAAGAGAGAGAAAAATAGGGAAAGGAAGAGAGGGAAGGAGGGAGGGAGGGGGAGAAATAAAAGAGAGAGAGAAGAAAAGAGACAGACACAGAAGAAGAGAAAGGAAGAGAAAGACAGTGGAAAATAGAGAAGAGGAGAGAGAGAGCTATGGAGAGAGAGTGGAATAGAGAGATATTAAGAGAGAGAGAAGAAGAAAGAAAGGAAGAGAAGTGGGGAGAGAGAAAGTTAGTGTAAGGGAGAAAGAAAAAAGAAAGGAAGAAAGAGGGGAAAAAGGAGAGGAAGAGAGAGAAAAATAGAGAGTGGAAGAAAGAGAGAAAAAGAGGGACAGACAAAGTGGGAGAGAGAAAAATAGAGTGGAAGAGAGAAAAATAGGGAGAGGAAGAGAGAGATGGAGGGAAGAGTGAGGAATAAAAGAGAGAGAAGAAAAGAGACAGACACAGAGGAAGAGAAAGGAAGAGAAAGACGGGAAAATAAAGAAGAGGAGAGAGAGTTGAAGACTGAGATAATAGTGAGAGAGAGAGTGGAAGAAAGAAAGGAAGAGAGGTGGATAGAGAGAGAAAGATAGTGGAAGAGAGAAAAAAAGAAAAGAAAGAGGGGAAAAAGAGAGGAAGAGAGGGAAAAAGAGAAAGAGGAAGAGAGAGGGAAAGAATAGAGAGTGGAAGAGAGAGGTAGAGAGACAGAGAAAGCAGGAGACAGAGAAAAAGCAAGAGTGGACGAAAGAGAGAAAGAGACAGAGGGAGAAAGAGAGTGGAAGAGAGAGAAAAATAGGGAAAGGAAGAGAGGGAAGGAGGGAGGGAGGGGGAGAAATAAAAGAGAGAGAAAAGAGAAGAGAGACACAGAAGAAGAGAAAGGAAGAAAAAGACAGTGGAAAATAGAGAAGAGGAGAGAGAGGAAGAGCTATGGAGAGAGAGTGGAATAGAGAGATATTAAGAGAGAGAGAGGAAGAAAGAAAGGAAGAGAGGTGGAGAGAGAGAAAGATAGTGTAAGGGAGAAAGAAAAAAAGAAAAGAAAGAGGGAAAAGGAGAGAAAGAAAAATAGAGAGTGGAAGGGAGAGGGAGAGAGACAGAGAGTGTGGGAGAGAGAGAAAAATAGAGAGTGGAAGAAAGAGAGAAAAAGAGGGACAGACAAAGGGAGAGAGAAAAATAGAGTGGAAGATAGAGAAGAAAAGAGAGAAAGAAATAGGGAGAGGAAGAGAGAGATGGAGGGAAGAGGGAGGAAGAAAAGAGAGAGAAGAAAAGAGACAGACACAGACGAAGAGAAAGGAAGAGAAAGACAGGGAAAATAAAGAAGAGGAGAGAGAGGAAGAGATGTGGAGAGAGAGTTGAAGACTGAGATAATAGTGAGAGAGGGGAAGAAAGAAAGGAAGAGAGGTGGATAGAGAGAGAAAGATAGTGGAAGAGAGAAAAAAAGAAAAGAAAGAGGGGAAAAAGATAGGAAGAGAGGGAAAAAGAGAGAGGAAGAGAGGGAAAAAGAGAGAGGAAGAGAGGGAAAGAATAGAGAGTGGAAGAGAGAGGTAGAGAGACAGAGAAAGTGGGAGAAAGAGAAAAAGAGATAGTGGAAGAAAGAGAGAGAGACAAAAGAAAAGAGAAAGAAAAATAGGGAGAGGACGAGAGAGAGAGAAATAGACAGTGGAAGGGAGAGAGAGAGACAAAGTAAGCAAGAGAGAGAAAAAGAAAGAGTAAGAGAGAGGGAAAAATAGAGAGTGGAAGAGAGAGGGAGAAAATCTGAGAGTGAAAAGGAGAGGGAGAGAGAGAGAGAAAGCAAGAGTGGACGAAAGACAGAAAGAGAGAGGGAGAGAGGGAGTGGAAGAGAGAGAAAAATAGGGAGAGGAAGAGAGAGGCAGAGGGAGGAGGGAGAAAAAAAGAGAGAGAGAACAGAAGAGACAGACACAGAGAAAGAGTAAGGAAGAGAGAGGGAGAAATACACAAGAGGAAGAGAGAGAAGAAGAGCGATGGAGAGAGAGTGGAAGAGAGAGATAGTAATAGCGAGAGAGAGAGGGAGTAAGAAAGAAAGGAAGACAGAAAGATAGTGGAAGAGAGAGAAAAAAGGAATAAAGAGGGGAAAAAAAGAGAGGAAGAGAGAAAAAGAAGAAGAGGGGGGAAATAGAGAGTGGAAGAGAGAAGGAGAGGGAGGGAGAGAGATAGAGAAAGTGGGAGAAAGAGAAAAAGAGATAGTGGAAGAAAGAGAGAAAGGGACAGGGAGAAAGAGAGAGAAAAATAGGGAGAGGAAGAGAGAGATGGAGGGAAGAAGGAGAAGGGAAAGAGAGAAGAAAAGAGACAGAAACAGAAGAAGACAAAGAGAGGGGAAAATAGAGAAGAGGTGAGAGAGGAAGAGCTGTGGAGACAGTGGAAGAGAGAGATATTGAGAGAGAGAGATATTGAGAGAGAGAGAGAGATATTGAGAGAGAGAGAGAGATATTGAGAGAGAGAGAGAGAGAGAGAGAGAGAGAGAGAGAGAGAGAGAGAGAGAGAGAGAGAGAGAGAGAAAGGAAGAGAGGTGGAGAGAGAGAAAGATAATGGAAGAGAGAGAAAAAAAGAAAGGAAGAAAGAGGCAAAAAAAGAGAAGAAAAGAGAGAAAAGTAGAGAGTGGAAGGGAGAGGGAGAGAGACAGAGAGTGTGGGAGAGAGAAAAATAGAGAGTGGAAGAAAGAGAGAAAAAGAGGGACAGACAAAGAGGGAGAGAGAAAAATAGAGTGGAAGAGAGAGAAAAATAGGGAGAGGAAGAGAGAGATGGAGGGAGGAGGGAGAAAGAAAAGAGAGAGAGAAGAAAAGAGACAGACACAGAGGAAGAGAAAGGAAAAGAAAGACGGCAAAATAAAGAAGAGGAGAGAGAGGAAGAGATATGGAGAGAGAGTTGAAGACTGAGATAATAGAGAGTGGAAGAAGGAAAGGAAGAGAGGTGGATAGAGGGAGAAAGATAGTGGAAGAGAGAAAAACAGAAAAGAAAGAGGGGGAAAAGAGAGGAAGAGAAGGAAAATGAGAAAGAGGAAGAGAGGGAAAGAATAGGGAGTGGAAGAGAGAGAGGGAGAGGGAGAGAAAGTGGGAGAAAGAGAAAAAGATAGGGAGAAAGAGAGAAAAATAGGGAGAGGAAGAGAGAGAGGGAGGGAAAAGGTAGAAAGAAAAGAGAGAGAGAGAAGAAAAGAGACAGACACAGAGGAAGACAAAGGAATAGAGAGAGGGGGAAATAGAGAAGAGGAGAGAGAGGAAGAGCTCTTGAGAGAGATTGTAAGTGAGATATATTAATAGTGAGACAGAGTGAGGAAGAAAGAAAGGAAGAGAGGTGGAGAGAGAGAAAATTAGTGGAAGAGAGAGAACAAAAGCAAGGAAGAAAGAGGAAAAAAGGAGAGGAAGGGAAAATTAGAGAGGGAGAAAAATAGAGAGTGGAAGGGACAAGGAGAGAGACAGAGAGAGTGGGAGAGAGAGAAAAAGAGAGAGTGGAAGAGAGAAAAAGTGGGAAAGACAGAGAGGGAGAGAGAAAAATAGAGTGGAAGAGAGGGAAGAAAAGAAAGAGAAAATAGAGAGTGGAAGAGAGAGGGAAAAAATAGAGAGTGAAAGAGAGAGGGAGAAAATCAGAGAGTGGGAAAGAGAGGGAGAGGGAAAGAGACAGAGAAAGTAGGAGAGAGAAAAAAAGAGAATGGAAGAAAGAAAGAAAAAGAGACAGAGAGAGAGGGAGAGAGAGAAGAAAAGAGAAGGAAAAATAGGGAGAGGAAGAGAGAGGCGGAGGGAGGAGGGTGAAAAAAAGAGAGAGAGAAGAGAAGACAGACACAGAGGAAGAGAAAGAAGAGAGAGGGGGGAATAGACAAGAGGAAGAGAGAGAGGAAGAGCGATGGAGAGAGAGTGGAAGAGAGAGAGAGAGAGAGAGAGAGAGAGAGAGAGAGAGAGAGAGAGAGAGAGAGAAAGGAAGAGAGAGAGAAAGGAAGAGAGAGAGAAAGGAAGAGAGAGAGATAGTGGAAGAGAGAGAGATAGTGGAAGAGAGAGAGATAGTGGAAGAGAGAGAGATAGTGGAAGAGAGAGAGATAGTGGAAGAGAGAGAGATAGTGGAAGAGAGAGAGATAGTGGAAGAGAGAGAGATAGTGGAAGAGAGAGGAAAAAAAGGAAGAAAGAGGAGAAAAAACAGGAAGAGAGAGGGAGAAAATCAGAGAGTGGAAAAGAGAGCGAGAGGGAGAGAGACAGAGAAAGCAAGAGACAGAGAAAAAGCAAGAGTGGACGAAACAGAGAAAGAGACAGAGGGAGAAAGAGAGAGAGTGGAAGAGAGAGAAAAATAGGGAGAGGAAGAGAGAGAAGGAGGGAGGGAGGGGGAGAAATAAAAGAGAGAGAGAAGAAAAGAGACAGACACAGAAGAAGAGAAAGGAAGAGAAAGACAGTGGAAAATAGAGAAGAGGAGAGAGGAAGAGCTATGGAGAGAGAGTGGAATAGAGAGATATTAAGAGAGAGAGAAGAAGAAAGAAAGGAAGAGAGGTGGGGAGAGAGAAAGATAGTGTAAGGGAGAAAGAAAAAAAGAAAGGAAGAAAGAGGGAAAAAGGAGAGGAAGAGAGAGATGGAGGGAAGAGGGAGGAAGAAAAGAGAGAGAGAATAAAAGAGACAGACACAGAGGAAGAGAAAGGAAGAGAGACGACAAAATAAAGAAGAGGAGAGAGAGGAAGAGATATGGAGAGAGAGTTGAAGACTGAGATAATAGAGAGAGAGAGTGGAAGAAGGAAAGGAAGAGAGGTGGATAGAGAGAGAGATAGTGAAAGAGAGAATAAAAAGAAAAGAAAGAGGGGGAGAGAGAATAGAGAGTGGAAGAGAGATGGAGAGAGAGACAGAGAAAGTGGGAGAAAGAGAAAAAGAGATAGTGGAAAAAAGAGAGGAAGAGAGGGAGGGAAGAGGGAGAAAGAAAGAGAGAGAGAAGAAAAGAGACAGACACAGAGGAAGAGAGGGGAAAATAGAGAAGAGGTGAGAGGAAGAGCTGTGGAGAGAGAGTGGAAGAGAGAGATATTAAGAGAGAGAGGAAGAAAGAAAGGAAGATAGGTGGAGAGAGAGATAATGGAAGAGAGAAAAAAAGAAAAGGGGAAAAATAGAGGAAGAGAGAGAAAAAGAAAGAGGAAGAGAGAGGGAAAGAATAGAGAGTGGAAGAGAGAGGGAGAGAGACAGAAAGTGGGAGAAAGAGAAAAAGAGATAGTGGAAGAAAGAGAGAGAAGAAAAGAGAGAGAAAAATAGGGAGAGGAAGAGAGAGAGGGAGGGAAGAGGGAGAAAGAAAGAGAGAGAAAAGAGACAGACACAGAGGAAGAGAAAAAGGGGAAAATACAGAAGAGGTGAGAGAGGTAGAGCTGTGGAGAGAGTGGAAGAGAGAAATATTAAGAGAGAGAGAGAGGAAGAAAGAAAGGAAGAGAGGTGGAGAGAGAGAAAGATAGTGGAAGAGAGAAAAAAGGAAAAGAAGAAAGAGGGAAAAAAGGAGAGGAAGAGAGAGAAAAATAGAGAGGGAGAAAAATAGAGAGTGGAAGGGAGAGGTAGAGAAAAAGAGAGAGTGGAAGAGAGAGGAAAAAGTGGGACAGACCGAGAGGCAGAGAGAAAAATAGAGTGGAAGAGAGAGGGAGAAAATCAAGAGTGGAAAAGAGAGGGAGAGGGACAGACAGAGAATGTAGGAGAGAGAAAAAAGAGAGAGTGGAAGAAAGAAAGAAAAAGACAGACAGAGAGAGAGGGAGAGAGAGAAGAAAAGAGAGAAAAAATAGGGAGAGGACAAGAGAGAGAGAGAACTAGACAGTGGAAGGGAGAGAGAGAGGAAGAGAGGTGGAGAGAAAGACAGAAAGCAAGAGAGAGAAAAAGAAAGAGTAAGAGAGAGGGAAAAATAGAGAGTGGAAGAGAGATGGAAAAAATCAGAGAGTGAAAAGGAGAGGGAGAGAGACATCGCAAGCAGGAGAGAGAGAAAAAGCAAGGGTGGACGAAAGAGACTGAGGGAGAAAGAGAGAGAGTGGAAGAGAGAGAAAAAAAGGGAGAGGAAGAGAGAGGGAAAAATAGAAAGTGGAAGAGAGAGGGAGAAAATCAGAGAGTTGAAAAGAGAGGGAGAGGGAGACAGAGAAAGTAGGAGAGATAAAAAAAGAGAGTGGAAGAAAGAAAAAGAGAGACAGAGAGAGGGAGAGAGAGTGGAAGAGAGAGAAGAAAAGAGGGGGAAAATAGGGAGAGAGAAGAGAAAAGACAGACACAGAGGAAGAGAAAGGAAGAGAGAAAGGGGGAAATACACAAGAGGAAGGGACAGAAGAAGAGTGATGGAGAGAGAGTGGAAGAGAGAGATAGTAATAGCGAGAGAGAGAGGGAGTAAGAAAGAAAGGAAGAGAGATGGATAGAAAGAGAAAGATAGTGGAAGAGAAAAAAGAAAAGAAAGTGGAAAAGAGAGGAAGAGAGGGAAAAATAGAGAGTGGAAGAGCGAGGGAGAGAGACAGAGAAAGTGGGAGAAAGAGAAAAAGAGATAGGGAGAAAGAGAGAGAAAAATAGGGAGAGAGAGAGAGGGAGGGAAAAGGGAGAAAGAAAAGAGACAGACACAGAGAAAGAGAGAGAGGGGAAAAAACAGAAGAGGAGAGAGAGGAAGAGCTGTGGAGAGAGAGTGGAAGAGAGAGATATTAAGAGGGAGAGAGGGGAAGAAAGAAAGGAAGAGAGGTGGTGAGAGAGAGAAAGCTAGTGGAAGAGAGAGAGAAAAAAAAGAAAGGAAGAAAGGAAAAAAGGAGAGGAAGAGAGAGAAAATTAGAGGGGGAGAAAAATAGAGAGTGCAAGGGAGAGGGAGAGAGAGTGGAAGAGAGACAAGAAAAGAGAGGGAAAAGTAGGGAGAGGAAGAGAGAGGCAGAGGGAGGAGGGAGGAAAAAGAGAGAGAAGAGACACACAGAGGAAGAGAAAGAAGAGATAGAGGGGGAAATAGACAAGAGGAAGAGAGAGAAAGGAAGAGCAATGGAGAGAGAGTGGAAGAGAGAGATAGTAATAGCGAGAGAGAAAGGGGGAGTAAGAAAGAAAGGAAGAGAAAAAGATAGTGGAACAGAGAAAAAAAGGAAGAAAGAGGGGAAAAAAGATAGGAAGAGAGAAAAAGAAAGAGGAAGAGAGAGAGAAAAATAGAGAGTGGAAGAGAGAGGGAGAAAATCAGAGAGTGGAAAAGAGGGAGAAGGAGAGAGGGAAAGCAGGAGACAGAGAAAAAGCAAGAGTGGATGAAAGAGAAAAAGAGACAGAGGGAGAGAGAGAGAGTGGAAGAGAGAGAAAAATAGGGAGAGGAAGAGAGAGGGAAAAATAGAGAGTGGAAGAGAGGTAGAAAAAGTAGAGATTGGAAGAGAGAGGGAGAAAATCAGAGAGTGAAAAAGAGAGGGAGAGGGAGAGAGACAGAAAGTACGAGAGAGAAAAAAAGAGTGGAAGAAAGAAAAAGAGAGACAGAGAGAGAGAGAGTGGAAGAGAGGGGAACATAGGGAGAGGAAGAGAGAGGCAGAGGGAGGAGGGAGAAAAAAAAGAGAGATAGAAGAGAAGAGACACACAGAGGAAGAGAAAGGAAGAGAGAGGGGGGGAAATAGAGAAGAGGAAGAGAGAGGAAGAACGATGGAGAGAGTGGAAGAGAGAGATATTAAGAGAGAGAGAGAGGAAGAAAGAAAGGAAGAGAGGTGGGGAGAGAGAAAGATAGTGGAAGGGAGAGAGAAAAAAAGAAAGGAAGAAAGAGGAGAAAAAGGAGAGGAAGACAGAAAAATAGAGAGTAGAAGGGAGAGGGAGAGAGAGTGTGGGAGAGAGAGAAAAATAGAGAGTGGAAGAAAGAGAGAATAAAAGGCACAAAGAGAGAGATAGAAAAATAGAGTGGAAGAGAGAGAAGAAAAGAGAGAGAAAAATAGGGAGAAGAAGAGAAAGACAGAGGTTGGAGGGAGAAAGAAAAGAGAAAGACACAGTGGAAGAGAAAGGAAGAGAAAGATAGGAAAATAAAGAAGAGGAGAGAGAGGAAGAGATATGGAGAGAGAGTTGAAGACTGAGATAATAGTGAGAGAGAGAGTGGAAGAAAGAAAGGAAGAGAGGTGGATAGAGAGAGAAAGAGGAAGAGAGGGAAAGAATAGAGAGGGGAGAAAGAGGGAAAGGGAAAGAGACAGAGAAAGTGGGAGAAAGAGGAAAAAGAGATAGTGAAAGAGAGAAAGGGACAGGGAGAAAAAGAGAGAGAAGAAAAGAGATAGAAAAATAGGGAGAGGAAGAGAGAGAAGGAGGGAAGAGGGAGAAAGGAAAGAGAGAGAGAAGAAAAGAGACAGACACAGAGGGAGAGAAAGCAAGAGGGAGGGGAATAGACAAGAGGAGGAGAGAGAGGAAGAGTAATGGAGAGAGAGTGGAAGAGAAAAATAATAGTGAGAAAGAGAGAGGAAGAAAGAAAGGAAGAGAGGTGGAGAGAAAGATAGTAGAAGAGAGATAGGAAGAGAGAGAAAAAGAAAGGAAAAAAGAGGGGAAAAAAGAAAGAGGAAGAGAGGGAAAAATAGAGAGAGAAAGAGAGAGAAAGAGAGACGAGAGAGAGAAACAGAGAGAGAAGAAAGAGACAGAGGGAGAGAGAGGAAGAGAGAGAAAAATAGGGAGGGGAAGAGAGAGAGACACAGAGGGAGAGAGAGGAAGGGAGGGGGGAAAGAGAAGTAGAGATAGGAAGAGTGATGGAGAGAGAGTGGAAGAGAGATATTAATAGTGAGAGAGAGAGAGAGGAAGAAAGAAAGGGAGAGAGGTGGAGAGAGAGAAAGATAGTGGAAGAGAGAGAAAAAGAAAGGAACAAAGAGGGGAAAAAGGAGAGGAAGAGAGAAAAATAGAGAGTGGAAGAGAGAGGGAAATAATAGCAAGTAGAAGAGAGAGGGAGCAAAATAGAGAGCAGAGAGAGAGAAAGTGGTAGAAAGAAAAAAAGAGAGACGGGGAGAGAGAAATCGAGTGGAAGAGAGAGAATAAGACAGAAAAGTAGAGAGTGGAACGGAGAGAGAGAGGAAGAGAAAAATAGAAGTAGAGGAAGAAACAGAAGGAGGGAGGGAATGGGCAGAGAGAAAAGAGAGAGAGAAGAAAAAAGACAGGCACAGAGGGAGAGAAAGGAAGAGAAAGAGAGTAGGAAATAGAGAAGAGGAGGAGAGAAAGGACTAGCGATGGAGAGAGAGAGGAAGAGAGAGATAATAATAGAGAGGAAGAAAGAGAGGTAGAGAGAGATAGAAAGATAGAGGAAGAGAGAGAGAGAAAGAAAGAAAGAAGAAAGAGGGGAAAAAGGAGAGGAGAGAGAGAAAAAATAGAGAGTGGAAGAGAGGGAGAAAAAGAGAGAGTGGAAAAGAGAGGAGAGGGAGAGAGAAAAAGAGAAAGTGGAAGAAAGAGAGAAAAAGAGAGATGGAGAGAGAGAAATAGAGTGGAAGAGAGAAAAAATAGAGAGTGGAAGGGAGAGAGAAAAATAGAAGGAGAGGAAGAGAGAGAAAAATAGGAGAGGAAGAGAGAGAAGGATGGAGGGGAAAGAGAGAGAAAGAAGAGAGAGAGACAGACAGACAGAGAGACAGAGGGAGGAGAGAGGGAGGGGAGAGGGAGAGGGAGAGGGAGGGAGAGAGAGGGAGAGAGAGGGAGAGAGAGAGAGAGAGAGAGAGAGAGAGAGAGAGAGAGAGAGAGAGAGAGAGAGAGAGAGAGAGAGAGAGAGAGAGAGAAGAAATGAGACAGACACAGAGGGAGAGAACAAGAGAGAGGGGAGGAAATAGAAAAGAGGAGGAGAGAGGAAGAGTGATAGAGAGAGTGGAAGAGAGATAATAGAGAGAGGAAGAAAGGAAGGAAGAGAGGTGAAGAGAGAGAAAGATAGTGGAAGAGAGAGGAAGAGAGAGAAAAAGAGAAAGGAAGAAAGAGGGGAAATAAAGAGGAAGAGAGAGAAAAAGAGAGGAAGAGAGAGGGAAAAATAGGGAGTGGAAGAGAGAGGGAGAGAGAGAGAAAGTGGGAGAGAGAAGAAAAGAGAGAAGAAAATAGGGAGAGGAAGAGAGAGAAGGAAGGAGGGAGGGGGAGAGAGAAAAGAGAGAGAGAAGAGACAGACACAGAGGGAGAGAAGAAGAGAAAGGGGAGGAAATAGAAAAGAGGAGGAGAGAGAGGAAGAGTGATGGAGAGAGAGTGGAAGAGAGATAATAGAGAGAGAGAGGAAGAAAGGAAGGAATAGAGGTGGAGAGAGAGAGAAAGATAGTGGAAGAGAGAGGAAAAAAGAGAAAAAGAGAAAGGAAGATAGAGGGGAAATAAAGAGGAAGAGAGAAAAAAAGGAAGAGAGGGAGGGAGAGAGAAGAAGAAAGAGGAAAATAGGCAGAGAAGGAAGGAGGGAGGGGGAGAGAGAGAGAGAGAGAAGAGACAGACACAGAGGAAGAGAAAAGAAGAGAGGGGGAAATATAGAAGAGGAAGAGCGATTGAGAGAGAGGGGAAGAGAGAGATGGAGAGAGAGATGAGAGAGAGAGAGAGAGAGAGAGAGAGAGAGGGAGAGAGAGAGAGAGAGAGAGAGAGAGAGAGAGAGAGAGAGAGAGAGAGAGAGAGAGGAGAGAGAGAGAGGAGAGAGAAGAGGGGAGAAAAAGAGAGAAGAAAATAGAGAGTGGAAGAGAGAGAGAAAAAGAGAAAAGAGAAAGGAAGAAAGAGGGGAAAAAGAGAGGAAGATGGGGGAAAATAGAGAGTGAAAGAGAGGGGGAGAGAGAGAAATAGAGTGTAAGAGAGAGAAGAAAAGACAGAAAAATAGGGAGAGGAAGAGAGAGAAGGAAGGAGGGAGGGCGGAGCGAAAAGAGAGAGAGAGAAGAGAAGAGACAGACACAGAGAGAGGTAATAATAGTGAGTGAGTGAGAGAGAGAGTGAAAGTGGGAGAGAAAGAAAAAGAGAGTGGAAGAGAGAAAAAGAGAGACAGAGAGGGAGAGAGAGTAGAAGAGAGAGAAGAAAAGAGGGAGAAAAATAGGGAGAGGAAGAGAGAAGGAGGGAGGGAGTGCGGAGAGAGTAAAGAGAGAGAGAGAAGAAAAGAGACAGACACAGAGGGAGAGAAAGCAAGAGAAAGAGAGGGGAAATAGACAAGAGGAGGAGAGAGAGGAAGAGTGATGGAGAGAGAGTGGAAGAGAAAAATAATAGTGAGAAAGAGAGAGGAAGAAAGAAAGGAAGAGAGGTGGAGAGAAAGATAGTAGAAGAGTGATAGGAAGAGAGAGAAAAAGAAGGAAGAAAGAGGGAAAAAAGAAAGAGGAAGAAAGGAAAGAAGAGAGAGGGAGAGCAAGAGAGATAGAAAGAGGAAGTGTGAGAGAGAGAAAAAGAGAGTGAAAGAAAGAGACAGAGAGAGGGAGAGAGAAATATAGTGGAAGAGAGAAAAATAGGGAGGGGAAGAGAGAGAGACACAGAGGGAGAGAAAGGAAGAGAAAGAGAGGGGGAAATAGAGAAGAGGAGGAGAGAGTGGAAGAGAGAGATATTAATAATGAGAGAGAGAGGGGGGGTGAGGGAGGAAGAAAGAAAGGAAGAGAGGTGGAGAGAAAGATAGTTGAAGAAAGAGAGGGAGGGAGACAAAGAGAAAGTGGGAGAGAGAGAAAAATAGAGAGTGAAAGAAAGAGAGAAATAGAGTGGAAGAGAGAAGAAAAGAGAGAGAAAATAGTGAGAGAAAGAGAGAGAGAAATAGACTAGAAGGGAGAGAGAGAGAAAAATAGAAGAAGAGGAAGAGAGAGAAAGAGGGAGGGGGAGAGAGAGAGAGAGAGAAGAAAAGAGGGGGGGAAATGGAGAAGAGGAGGAGAGAGGAAGAGCGGTGGAGAGAGAGTGGAAGAGAGATAATAGAGAGAGGAAGAAAGGAAGGAAGAGAGGTGGGGAGAGAGGAAGATAGTGGAAGAGAGAGAGGAGGAGAGAGAAAAGGAGAAAGGAAGAAAGAGGGGAAATAAAGAAGAAGAGAGAAAAAGAGAGAGGAAGAGAGAGGGAAAAATAGATAGTGGAAGAGAGAGGGAGAAAAATAGGGAGTGGAAGAGAGAGGGAGAAAGACAGAAAGAGAAAGTGGGAGAGAGAGAAAAAGAGTGAAAGAAAGAGCGACAGAGAGAGGGAGAGAGAGAGAAATAGAGTGGAAGAGACAGAAGAAAAGAGAGAAAACTAGGGAGAGGAAGAGAGAAGGAGTGTGGGAGGGAGGAGAGAGAGAAGAGACAGGCACAGTGGGAAAGAAAGGAAGAGAAAGAGCAGGGGAAATAGAGAAGAGGAGGAGAGAGAGGAAGAGCTATGGAGAGAGAGTGGAAGAGAGATATTAATAGTGAGAGAGAGAGAGACAGAGACAGAGAGAGAGGAAGAAAGAAAGGAAGAAAGGTGGAGAGAGAGAAAAATAGTAGAAGAGAGAGAGGAAGAGAGAAAAAACAGAAAGGAAGAAAGGGGGAAAAGAAAGAAGAAGAGAGAGAAAAAGAGAGGAAGAGAGAGGGAGAAAAAATAGAGTGTGTAAAAGAGAGGGAGAGGGAAAGAAAGCGGGAGAGAGAGTGGGAGAGGGAGAAAAAGAGAGTGGAAGAAAGATAGACAAAGAGAGGGAGAGAGAGATACAGTGGAAGAGAGAGAAGAAAAGAGAGAAAACTAGGGAGAGGAAGAGAGAGAAAAATAGAGAGTGGAAGGAAGAGAGAGAAGAAGAAAGAAAAATAGAAGAAGAGGAAGAGAGAGAAAAAGAGACAGGCACAGAGGAAGACAAAGGAATAGAGAGAGGGGGAAATAGAGAAGTGGAGAGAGAGGAAGAGCTCTGGAGAGAGAGTGGAAGAGAGATATTAATAGTGAGAGAGAGAGAGAGGAAAAAAGAAAGGAAGATAGGTGGAGAGAGAGAAAAAGAGGAAGGAAAAAAGAGGGGAAAAAAGAGAGAGGAAGAGAGAGGGAAAATAGTGTAAGAGAGGGAGAAAATCAGATGAAGGGAGAGGGAGAGTGACAGGAAGAGAAAGCGGGAGAGAGAAAAAGAGGGACAGAGAGAAGGAGGGAGGGGGAAAGAGAAAAGAGAGAGAAGAAAAGAGAGAGAAAAAGTAGGAGAGGAAGAGAGAGGAGGACGTAGGTGGGTGAGAGAAAAGAGAGAGAGAAAAGAAGAGACAGACACAGAGGGAGAGAAAAGAAGAGAGGGGGAAATATAGAAGAGGCAGAGAGAGAGGAAGAGTGATGGAGAGAGAGTGGAAGAGAGAGATAATAATAGTGAGTGAGAGAGAGAGAAGAGAGAGAGAGAGAGAGAGAGAGAGAGAGAGAGGAAGAAAGAGAAGAAAGGAAAGAGAGAGGGAAAATAGAGAGTGGAAGAGAGGAGAAAATCAGAGAGTGGAAAAGAGAGAAGGAGAGAGAGAGAAAGTGGGAGAGAAAGGAAAAGAGAATGGAAGAGAGAAAAAGAGAAACAGAGAGGGAGAGAGAGAGAAGAAAAGAGGAAGGAAAATAGGGAGAGGAAGAGAGAGAAGGAGGGAGGGAGTACAGAGAGAGAAAAGAGAGAAAGAAAAAGAGACAGACACAGAGGGAGAGAAAGGAAGAGAAAGAGAGGGGGAAATAGACAAGAGGAGGAGAGAGAGGAAGAGTGATGGAGAGAGAGT
Source organism: Sminthopsis crassicaudata (assembly GCF_048593235.1). NCBI lineage: Eukaryota > Metazoa > Chordata > Mammalia > Dasyuromorphia > Dasyuridae > Sminthopsis > Sminthopsis crassicaudata. The sequence goes on along the minus strand of NC_133623.1, from coordinate 3,863,477 downwards.
GGAAGAGAAAAATAATAGTGAGAAAGAGAGAGGAAGAAAGAAAGGAAGAGAGGTGGAGAGAAAGATAGGAGAAGAGTGATAGGAAGAGAGAGAAAAAGAAAGGAAGAAAGAGGGGAAAAAAGAAAGAGGAAGAAAGGAAAGAAGAGAGAGGGAGAGCAAGAGAGATAGAAAGAGGAAGTGTGAGAGAGAGAAAAAGAGAGTGGAAGAAAGAGACAGAGAGAGGGAGAGAGAAATATAGTGGAAGAGAGAAAAATAGGGAGGGGAAGAGAGAGAGAGACACAGAGGGAGAGAAAGGAAGAGAAAGAGAGGGGGAAATAGAGAAGAGGAGGAGAGAGAGTGGAAGAGAGAGATATTAATAGTGAGAGAGAGAGGGGGGGTGAGGGAGGAAGAAAGAAAGGAAGAGAGGTGGAGAGCAGAGAAAGATAGTTGAAGATAGAGAGAGAGGGAGAGAGACAAAGGGAAAGTGGGAGAGAGAGAAAAATAGAGAGTGAAAGAGAGAGAAAAAGAGAGATGGAGAGAGAGTGAGAGAGAGAAATAGAGTGGAAGAGAAAGAAGAAAAGAGAGAGAAAATAGGGAGAGAAAGAGAGAGAGAAATAGACTGGAAGGGAGAGAGAGAGAAGAGAGAGAAAAATAGAAGAAGAGGAAGAGAGAGAAAGAGGGAGGGGGAGAGAGAGAGAGAAGAAAAGAGAGAGGGGGAAAAGGAGAAGAGGAGGAGAGATAGGAAGAGCGATGGAGAGAGAGTGGAAGAGAGATAATAGAGAGAGAGAGGAAGAAAGGAAGGAAGAGAGGTGGAGAGAGAGGAAGATAGTGGAAGAGAGAGAGGAAGAGAGAGAAAAGGAGAAAGGAAGAAAGAGGGAAAAAATAGATAGTGGAAGCGAGAGGGAGAAAAATAGGGAGTGGAAGAGAGAGGGAGAAAGACAGAAAGAGAAAGTGGGAGAGAGAGAAATAGAGATAGTGGAAGAAAGAGCGACAGAGAGAGGGAGAGAGAGAAATAGAGTGGAAGAGAGAGAACAAAAGAGAGAGAAAACTAGGGAGAGGAAGAGAGAAGGAGTGTGGGAGGGAGGAGAGAGAGAAGAGACAGGCACACTGGGAAAGAAAGGAAGAAAAAGAGCAGGGGAAATAGAGAAAAGGAGGAGAGAGAGGAAGAGCTATGGAGAGAAAGTGGAAGAGAGATATTAATAGTGAGAGAATGAGAGAGAGAGGAAGAAAGAAAGGAAGAGAGGTGGAGAGAGAGAAAAATAGTGGAAGAGAGAGAGGAAGAGAGAAAAAAACAGAAAGGAAGAAAGAGTGGGAAAAGAAAGAAGAAGAGAGAGAAAAAGAGAGGAAGAGAGAGGGAGAAAAAATAGAGTGTGTAAAAGAGAGGGAGAGGGAAAGAAAGCGGGAGAGAGAGTGGGAGAGGGAGAAAAAGAGAGAGTGGAAGAAAGAGAGACAAAGAGAGGGAGAGAGAGATACAGTGGAAGAGAGAGAAGAAAAGAGAGAGAAAACTAGGGAGAGGAAGAGAGAGAGAAAAATAGAGAGTGGAAGGGAGAGAGAGAAGAAGAGAGAAAAATAGAAGAAGAGGAAGAGAGAGAAAAAGAGACAGGCACAGAGGAAGACAAAGGAATAGAGAGAGGGGAAATAGAGAAGTGGAGAGAGAGGAAGAGCTCTGGAGAGAGAGTGGAAGAGAGAGATAACAGTGAGTGAGAGAGAGGAAGAAAGAAAGGAAGATAGGTGAAGAGAGAGAGAAAGATGAAGGAAGAAAGAGGGGAAAAAAGAGAGGGAAGAGAGAGGGAAAAATAGAGAGTCGAAGAGAGGGAGAAAATCAGATGAAGAGAGAGGGAGAGTGACAGGAAGAGAAAGCGGGAGAGAGAAAAAGAGGGACAGAGAGAGAGGGAGAGAGAGAAATAAAGTGTAAGAGAGAGAAGAAAAGAGAGAGAAAAAGTAGAGAGAGGAAGAGAGAGGAGGGACGTAGGTGGGTGAGAGAAAAGAGAGAGAGAGAAAGGAAGACACAGACACAGAGGGAGAGAAAAGAAGAGAGGGGGAAATATAGAAGAGGCAGAGAGAGAGGAAGAGCGATGGAGAGAGAGTGGAAGAGAGAGATAATAATAGTGAGTGAGAGAGAGAGAAGGAGAGAGAGAGAGAGAGGAAGAAAGAAAGAAAGGGAAAGAGAGAGAGAAAAAGAGAAAGGAAGTAAAGGGAAAAAGAGGAAGAGAGAGGGAAAATAGTGAGTGGAAGAGAGAGGGAGAAAATCAGAGAGTGGAAAAGAGAGAAGGAGAGAGAGAGAAAGTGGGAGAGAAAGGAAAAGAGAGTGGAAGAGAGAAAAAGAGAAACAGAGAGGGAGAGAGAGAGAGAAGAAAAGAGGGAGGAAAATAGGGAGAGGAAGAGAGAGAAGGAGGGAGGGAGTACAGAGAGAGAAAAGAGAGAAAGAAAAAAAGAGACAGACACAGAGGGAGAGAAAGGAAGAGAAAGAGAGGGGGAAATAGAGAAGAGGAGGAGAGAGAGAGGAAGAGCAATGGAAAGAGAGTGGAAGAGAAAAATAATAGTGAGAGAGAGAGGAAGAAAGAAAGGAAGAGAGGTGGAGAGAGAGAAAGATAATAGAAGAGAGGAAGAGAGAGAAAAAGAGAGGATGAAAGAGGGGAAAAAAGAAAGAGGGAGAGGGAAAAATAGAGAGTGGAAGAGAGAGGGAGAGTGAGAGAGATAGAAAGAGGAAGCGCGAGAGAGAGAAAAAGAGAGAGTGGAAGAAAGAGCGTCAAAGAGAGAGGGAGAGAGAAATAGAGTGGAAGAAAGAAGAAAAGAGAAAAAAATAGGGAGAGGAGAAGAGAAGGAAGGAGGGAGGGGGAGAGAGAGAAGAGACAGACACAGAGCGAGAGAGAGAGAGAGAAAGAGGGGGAAATGGAGAAGAGGAGGAGAGAGATATTAACAGTGAGAGAGGGGGGGAAGAAAGAAAGGAAGAGAGGTGGAGAAAGATAAAGATAGTGGAAGAGAGAGGGAGAAAAATAGAGAGTGGAAGAGAGAGGGAGAAAAATAGAGAGTGGAAGAGAGAGAGGGAGAGAGACAGAAGAGAAAGTGGGAGAGAGAGAAAAATAGAGAGTGAAAGAAAGAGAGAAAAAGAGAGACGGAGAGAGAGTGAGAGAGAGAAATAGAGACCAGCAGGGAGAGAGAGAGGAAGAGAGAGAAAAATAGAAGAGGAAGAGAGAGAAGGAGAGAGAGGGGGAGAGAGAGAGAAGAAAAGAGACAGACAGGGAGAGAAAGGAAGAGAGAGGGGGGAAGGAGAGAGAGGAAGAGTGATGGAGAGAGAGTGGAAGAGAGATATTAATAGTGAGAGAGAGAGGAAGAAAGAAAGGGAGAGAGGTGGAGAGAGAGAAAAATAGTGGAAGAGAGAGAGGAAGAGAGAAAAAACAGAAAGGAAGAAAGAGGGGAAAAAGGAGAGGAGAGAGAGAAAAAGAGAGGAAGAGAGAGGGAGAAAAAATAGAGTGTGTAAAAGAGAGGGAGAGGGAGAGAAAAATAGAGTGGAAGAGACAGAAAAAATAGAGAGTGAAAAAGAGAGGGAGAGAGAAAAATAGAAGGAGAGGAAGAGAGAGAAAAATAGGAGAGGAAGAGAGAGAAGGAAGGAGGGAGGGGGAGAGAGAGAAGAGACAGACACAGAGGGAGAGAAAGAGAGGGGGAAATAGAGAAGAGGAGGAGAGAGAGTAGAAGAGAGAGATATTAATAGTGAGAGAGGGGGGGGGAAGAAAGAAAGGAAGAGAGGTGGAGAGAGATAAAGATAGTGGAAGAGAGAGGGAGAAAAATAGAGAGTGGAACAGAGAGAGAGAAAAAGAGAGACGGAGAGAGAATGAGAGAGAGAAATAGAGAGCAGCAGGGAGAGAGAGAGGAAGAGAGAAAAATAGAAGAAGAGGAAGAGAGAGAAGGAGAGAGAGGGGGGAAAAGAGAGAGAGGAAGAGGAAAGAGAAAAGAGGAGAGAGAGAGAGAGAGAGAGAGAGAGAGAGAGAGAGAGAGAGAGAAGAGAGAGAGGAAGAAAGGAAGGAAGAGAGGTGGAGAGAGAGAAAGATAGTGGAAGAGAGAGGAAAAGAGAGAAAAAGAGAAAGGAAGAAAGAGGGGAAATAAAGAAGAAGAGAAAGAAAAAGAGAGGAAGAGAGAGGGAAAAATAGAGAGTGGAAAAGAGAGGGAGAGGGAGAGAGAAGAAAAGAGAGAATAAAATAGGGAGAGGAAGAGAGAGAAAAAGAGAGAGCGAGAGAGAGAAAAGAGAGAGAGAAGAAAAGAGACAGACACAGAGGGAGAGAAGAAGAGAAAGAGAAGGGGAAATAGAGAAGAGGAGGAGAGAGAGGAAGAGCGATGGAGAGAGAGTGGAAGAGAGATAATAGAGAGAGAGAGAGAGAGGAAGAAAGAAAGGAAGAGAGGTGGAGAGAGAGAAAGATAGTGGAAGAGAGAGGAAGAGAGAAAAAGAGAAAGGAAGATAGAGGGGAAATAAAAAGGAAGAGAGAAAAGAAAGAAAAAGAGAGAGGGAGAAAAAGAGAGAGTGGAAAAGAGAGGAGAGGGAAAAAGAGAGAAGAAAGAGAGAAAAGAGGAGAGAGAGAAAAGGAGGGAGGAGAGAGAGAAAAATAGGAGAGGAAGAGAGAGAAGGATGGAGGAGAGAGAGAGAAACAGACACAGAGGGAGAGAAAAGAGAGAGGGGGAAATAGAAAAGAGGAGGAGAGAGAGGAAGAGTGATGGAGAGAGAGTGGAAGAGAGAGAGAGAGAGGAAGAGAGAGAGAAAAAGAGAAAGGAAGAAAGGGGAAAAAGAGAGAGAGAGAGGATGAGAGAGGGAAAAATAGAGAGTGGAAGAGAGAGAGAAAAAGAGAAAGGAAGAAAGGGGGAAAAAGAGAGGAAAGAGAGGGGGAGAGAGAGAAATAGAGTGTAAGAGAGAGAAGAAAAGACAGAAAAATAGGGAGAGGAAGAGAGAAGGAAGGAGGGAGGGGGAGAGAGAAAAGAGAGAGAGAAGAGAAGAGACAGACACAGAGAGAGATAGAAGAGAGAGAAGACAGAGAGAGAGAGAGAAAGAAAAAGAGAGACAGAGAGGGAGAGAGAGAAAAGAGAGAGAGAAGAAGAGACAGACACAGAGGGAGAGAAAGCAAGAGAAAGAGAGGGGGGAAATAGACAAGAGGAGGAGAGAGAGGAAGAGTGATGGAGAGAGAGTGGAAGAGAAAAATAATTGTGAGAAAGAGAGAGGAAGAAAGAAAGGAAGAGAGGTGGAGAGAAAGAATAGTAGAAGAGAGATAGGAAGAGAGAGAAAAAGAAAGGAAGAAAGGGGGGAAAAGAAAGAGAGAAAGGGAGAGGAAGAGAGAAGAAAAGAGAGAGAAAATAGAGAGAGAAAGAGAGAGAGAAAGAGACAGAAGGGGAGAGAGAGAAAAATAGAAGAAGAAAAGAAAAAGAGGGAGGGGAAGAGAGAGAGACACAGAGGGAGAGAAAAGAAGAGAAAGAGAGGAGGAGAGAGAGGAAGAGGAGGAGAGAGAGTGGAAGAGAGAGATATTAATAGTGAGAGAGAGAGAGAGAGAGGAAGAAAGAAAAGAAGAGAGGTGGAGAGAGAGAAAAAGAAAGGAAGAGAGAGAGGGAGAGAAGAGAGAAAGAGAGAGTGGGAGAGAGAGAAAAATAGAGAGTGGAAGAGAGAGAAAAAGAGAGATGGAGAGAGAGTGAGAGAGAGAAATAGAGTGGAAGAGAAAGAAGAAAAGAGAGAGAAAAAGAGGGAGGGGAGGGAGAGAGAGAAATAGAGTGGAAGAGACAGAAGAAAAGAGAGAAAAATAGAAGAAGAGGAAGAGAGAGAGAGGGAGGGGGAGAGAGAGAAGAGACAGGCACACTGGGAAAGAAAGGAAGAAAAAGAGGGGGAAATGGAGAAGAGGAGGAGAGAGAGGAAGAGCGATGGAGAGAGAGTGGAAGAGAGAGATATTAATAGTGAGAGAGAGAGAGAGAGAGGGAGAGAGAGAGAGAAAGAAAGGAAGAGAGGTGGAGAGAGAGAGAGAGAGGAAGAAAGAAAGGAAGAGAGGTGGAGAGAGAGAAAAAACAGAAAGGAAGAAAGAGGGGGAAAAGAAAGAAGAAGAGAGAGAAAAAGAGAGGAAGAGAGAGGGAGAAAAAATAGAGTGTGTAAAAGAGAGGGAGAGGGAAAGAAAGCGGGAGAGAGAGTGGGAGAGGGAGAAAAAGAGAGAGTGGAAGAAAGAGAGACAAAGAGAGGGAGAGAGAGATACAGTGGAAGAGAGAGAAGAAAAGAGAGAGAAAACTAGGGAGAGGAAGAGAGAGAGAAAAAATAGAGAGTGGAAGGGAGAGAGAGAAGAAGAGAGAAAAATAGAAGAAGAGGAAGAGAGAGAAAAAGAGACAGGCACAGAGGAAGACAAAGGAATAGAGAGAGGGGGAAATAGAGAAGTGGAGAGAGAGGAAGAGCTCTGGAGAGAGAGTGGAAGAGAGATATTAATAGTGAGAGAGAGAGAGAGGAAAAAAGAAAGGAAGATAGGTGGAGAGAGAGAAAAAGAGGAAGGAAAAAAGAGGGGAAAAAAGAGAGAGGAAGAGAGAGGGAAAATAGTGTAAGAGAGGGAGAAAATCAGATGAAGGGAGAGGGAGAGTGACAGGAAGAGAAAGCGGGAGAGAGAAAAAGAGGGACAGAGAGAGAGGGAGAGAGAGAAATAAAGTGTAAGAGAGAGAAGAAAAGAGAGAGAAAAAGTAGGGAGAGGAAGAGAGAGGAGGGACGTAGGTGGGTGAGAGAAAAGAGAGAGAGAAAAGAAGAGACAGACACAGAGGGAGAGAAAAGAAGAGAGGGGGAAATATAGAAGAGGCAGAGAGAGAGGAAGAGCGATGGAGAGAGAGTGGAAGAGAGAGATAATAATAGTGAGTGAGAGAGAGAGAAGGAGAGAGAGAGAGAGAGAGAGGAAGAAAGAAAGAAAGGGAAAGAGAGAGAGAAAAAGAGAAAGGAAGTAAAGGGAAAAAGAGGAAGAGAGAGGGAAAATAGAGAGTGGAAGAGAGAGGGAGAAAATCAGAGAGTGGAAAAGAGAGAAGGAGAGAGAGAGAAAGTGGGAGAGAAAGGAAAAGAGAATGGAAGAGAGAAAAAGAGAAACAGAGAGGGAGAGAGAGAGAGAAGAAAAGAGGGAGGAAAATAGGGAGAGGAAGAGAGAGAAGGAGGGAGGGAGTACAGAGAGAGAAAAGAGAGAAAGAAAAAAAGAGACAGACACAGAGGGAGAGAAAGGAAGAGAGAGGGGGAAATAGAAAAGAGGAGGAGAGAGAGGAAGAGCAATGGAAAGAGAGTGGAAGAGAAAAATAATAGTGAGAGAGAGAGGAAGAAAGAAAGGAAGAGAGGTGGAGAGAGAGAAAGATAATAGAAGAGAGGAAGAGAGAGAAAAAGAGAGGATGAAAGAGGGGAAAAAAGAAAGAGGGAGAGGGAAAAATAGAGAGTGGAAGAGAGAGGGAGAGTGAGAGAGATAGAAAGAGGAAGCGCGAGAGAGAGAAAAAGAGAGAGTGGAAGAAAGAGCGACAAAGAGAGAGGGAGAGAGAAATAGAGTGGAAGAAAGAGAAGAAAAGAGAAAAATACGGAGAGGAGGAGAGAAGGAAGGAGGGAGGGGGAGAGAGAGAAGAGACAGACACAGAGGGAGAGAAAGAGAGGGGGAAATAGAGAAGAGGAGGAGAGAGAGTGGAAGAGAGAGATATTAATAGTGAGAGAGAGAGAGGGAGAGGGGGGGGAAGAAAGAAAGGAAGAGAGGTGGAGAGAGATAAAGATAGTGGAAGAGAGAGGGAGAAAAATAGAGAGTGGAAGAGAGAGAGAGGGAGAGAGACAGAGAGAGAGAAAGTGGGAGAGAGAGAAAAATAGAGAGTGAAAGAAAGAGAGAAAAAGAGAGAGGGGGAATAGAAAAGAGAAGTAGAGATAGGAAGAGTGATGGAGAGAGAGTGGAAGAGAGATATTAATAGTGAGAGAGAGAGAGAGAAAGGGAGAGAGAGAGAGAAAGATAGTGGAAGAGAGAGAGAAAAAGAAAAACAAAGAGAAGGAGGGAAGAGAGAAAAATAGATAGTGGAAGAGAGAGGGAGAAGAGAGAGAGAAGAAAAAAGACAGGCACAGAGGGAGAGAAAGGAAGAGAAAGAGAGTAGGAAATAGAGAAGAGGAGGAGAGAGAAGGAAGAGAAAAATGAGAGAGAGAGAGGAAGAGAGAGATAATAAGAGAGAGAGAGAGAGGAAGAAAGAAAGGAAGAAAGGTGGAGAGAGAGAAAGAGAGAAGAAAGAGAGGTGAGAGAGAAAGAGAGAAAAAGAGAAAGAAAGAAAGAGGGGAAAAAGGAGAGGAGAGAGAGAAAAAATAGAGAGTGGAAGAGAGGGAGAAAAAGAGAGAGTGGAAAAGAGAGGAGAGGGAGAGAGAAAAAGAGAGTGGAAGAAAGAGAGAAAAAGAGAGATGGAGAGGGAGAGAGAAGAAAGAGAAAGGAGAGGAAGGGAGAGAGAAAAAGAAGGAGAGGAAGAGAGAGAAAAATAGGAGAGGAAGAGAGAGAAGGATGGAGGGGAAAGAGAGAGAGAGAGAGACAGACAGACAGAGAGAGAGACATAGGGAGGAGAGAGGCAGAGAGAGAGGAAGGGGAGAGAGAGAGAGAGAGAGAGAGAGAGAGAGAGAGAGAGAGAGAGAGAGAGAGAGAGAGAGAGAGAGAGAGAGAGAGAGAGAGAGAGAGAAGAAATGAGACAGACACAGAGGGAGAGAACAAGAGAGAGGGGAGGAAATAGAAAAGAGGAGGAGAGAGGAAGAGTGATAGAGAGAGTGGAAGAGAGATAATAGAGAGAGGAAGAAAGGAAGAAGAAGAGAGGTGAGAGAGAGAGAAAAAGAGAAAGGAAGAAAGAGGGGAAATAAAGAGGAAGAGAGAAAAAGAGAGGAAGAGAGAGGGAGAAAAATAGGGAGAGGAAGAGAGAGAAGGAAGGAGGGAGGGGGAGAGAGAAAAGAGAGAGAGAAGAGAAGAGACAGACACAGAGGGAGAGAAGAAGAGAAAGGGGAGGAAATAGAAAAGAGGAGGAGAGAGAGGAAGAGTGATGGAGAGAGAGTGGAAGAGAGATAATAGAGAGAGAGGAAGAAAGGAAGGAAGAGAGGTGGAGAGAGAAAGATAGTGGAAGAGAGAGAAAAAGAGAAAGGAAGATAGAGGGGAAATAAAGAGGAAGAGAGAGAAAAAGAAAAAGAGAGAGGGAGAAAAATAGGGAGTGGAGAGAGAGGGAGAGGAAAAAGGGAAGAAGGAGAGAAGGAAGGGGGGAGAGGAAAAGAGAGAGAAAAGAGAAGACACAGACACAGAGGAAGAGAAAAGAAGAGAGGGGGAAATATAGAAGAGGAAGAGCGATTGAGAGAGAGGGGAAGAGAGATGTGAGACAGAGAGAGAGAGATGGGGGGGGAATAGAGAGAGGATGAGAGAGGGAAAAATAGAGAGTGGAAGAGAGAGAGAAAAAGAGAAAGGAAGAAAGAGGGGGAAAAGAGAGGAAGATAGGGAAAAATAGAGAGTGAAAGAGAGGGGGAGAGAGAGAAATAGAGTGTAAGAGAGAGAAGAAAAGACAGAAAAATAGGGAGAGGAAGAGAGAGAAGAAAGGAGGGAGGGCAGAGAGAAAAGAGAGAGAGAGAAGAGAAGAGACAGACACAGAGAGAGGTAATAATAGTGAGTGAGTGAGAGAGAGAGAGTGAAAGTGGGAGAGAAAGAAAAAGAGAGTGGAAGAGAGAAAAAGAGAGACAGAGAGGGAGAGAGAGTAGAAGAGAGAGAAGAAAAGAGGGAGAAAAATAGGGAGAGGAAGAGAGAGAAGGAGGGAGGGAGTGCGGAGAGAGAAAAGAGAGAGAGAGAAGAAAAGAGACAGACACAGAGGGAGAGAAAGCAAGAGAAAGAGAGGGGGAAATAGACAAGAGGAGGAGAGAGAGGAAGAGTGATGGAGAGAGAGTGGAAGAGAAAAATAATAGTGAGAAAGAGAGAGGAAGAAAGAAAGGAAGAGAGGTGGAGAGAAAGATAGTAGAAGAGAGATAGGAAGAGAGAGAAAAAGAAAGGAAGAAAGAGGGAAAAAAGGAAGAGAGGGAAGAAGAGAGAGGGAGAGCAAGAGAGATAGAAAGAGGAAGCGCGAGAGAGAGAAAAAGAGAGAGTGGAAGAAAGAGACAGAGAGAGGGAGAGAGAAATATAGTGGAAGAGAGAAAAATAGGGAGGGGAAGAGAGAGAGACAGACACAGAGGGAGAGAAAGGAAGAGAGAGAGAGGGGGAAATAGAGAAGAGGAGGAGAGAGAGTGGAAGAGAGATATTAATAGTGAGAGAGAGAGGGGGGGGGAAGAAAGAAAGGAAGAGAGGTGGAGAGAGATAAAGATAGTGGAAGAGAGAGGGAGAAAAATAGAGAGTGGAAGAGAGAGAGAGGGAGAGAGACAAAGAGAAAGTGGGAGAGAGAGAAAAATAGAGTGAAAGAAAGAGAGAAAAAGAGAGACGGAGAGAGAGTGAGAGAGAGAAATAGAGTGGAAGAGAGAGGAAGAGAGAGAAAAATAGAAGAAGAGGAAGAGAGAGAAGGAGAGAGAGGGGGGAAATAGAAAAGAGAAGGAGAGAGAGGAAGAGTGATGGAGAGAGAGTGGAAGAGAGATATTAATAGTGAGAGAGAGAGGAAGAAAGAAAGGGAGAGGGGAGAGAGAGAAAGATAGTGGAAGAGAGAGAGAAAAAGAAAGGAACAAAGAGGGGAAAAAGGAGAGGAAGAGAGAAAAAAGAGAGGGAAGAAAGAGAGAAAAAATAGAGAGAGAGAAATAGAGAGGAAGAGAGAGGAAAGAAAGAAGGGAGAGAGAAAAATAGAAGGAGAGGAAGAGAGAGGGAAAAAAGAGAGAAGAGGAAGAAAGAGAGACAGAGAGGGAGAGAGAGAGAGAGTGGAAGAGAGAGAAGAAAAGAGAGAGAAAACTAGGGAGAGGAAGAGAGAGAGAAAAATAGAGAGTGGAAGGGAGAGGAAGAGAAAAATAGAAGTAGAGGAAGAAACAGAAGGAGGGAGGGAGGAGAGAGAAAGAGAGAGAGAAGAAAAAAGACAGGCACAGAGGGAGAGAAAGGAAGAGAGAGAGGGGGAAATAGAGAAGAGGAGAGAGAGGAAGAGCAATGGAGAGAGAGTGGAAGAGAGAGATAACAGTGAGTGAGAGAGAGGAAGAGAGAGAGAGAGAGAGAGAGAGAGAGAGAAAAAGAGAAAGAAAGAAGGAGGGGAAAAAAGAGAGAGGAAGAGAGAGGGAAAAATAGAGAGTGGAAGAGAGGGAGAAAAAGAGAGAGTGGAAAAGAGAGGAGAGGGAGAGAGAGAGACAGGAGAGAGAGAGAGCGAGAGAGAGAGAAAAGAGAAGAGACAGAGAGAGAGGGAGAGAGAGAAAAATAGGAGAGGAAGAGAGAGAAGAGGAAGAGAGAGAAGGAAGGGGAAAGAGAGAAAGAAGAGAGAGAGACATAGGGAGGAGAGAGGCAGAGAGAGAGAGAGAGAGAGAGAGAGAGAGGAGAGAGAGAGAGAGAGAGAGAGAGAGAGAGAGAGAGAGAGAGGGAGAGAGAAAGAAGAGAGGGGGAAATATAGAAGAGGCAGAGAGAGAGGAAGAGCGATGGAGAGAGAGTGGAAGAGAGAGATAATAATAGTGAGAGAGAGAGAGAGAGAGAGAAAGGAAGAGGGGAGAGAAGGAGAGAAAAAGAGAGATGGAAAGAGAGAAAAGAGAGAGAGAGAAATAGAGAGTGGAAGAGAGAGAAAAATAGAGAGGGAGAAAGAGAGGAAGAGAGAGAGAGAGAGACATAGAGAGAGAGAAGAGAGAGAGGAGAAAATCAGAGAGTGGAAAAGAGAGAAGGAGAGAGAGAAAGTGGGAGAGAAAGGAAGAGAGAGAAAGATAGTGGAAGAGAGAAAGAGAGAGAAACAGAGAAAGGGAGAGAGGAAGAGAGAGAGAGAGGAAGAGAGAGGGAGAAAAATAGGGAGAGGAAGAGAGAGAAGGAAGGAGGGAGGGGGAGAGAGAAAAGAGAGAGAAGAGAAGAGACAGACACAGAGGGAGAGAAGAAGAGAAAGGGGAGGAAATAGAAAAGAGGAGGAGAGAGAGGAAGAGTGATGGAGAGAGAGTGGAAGAGAGATAATAGAGAGAGAGGAAGAAAGGAAGGAAGAGAGGTGGAGAGAGAAAGATAGTGGAAGAGAGAGAAAAAGAGAAAGGAAGATAGAGGGGAAATAAAGAGGAAGAGAGAGAAAAAGAAAAAGAGAGAGGGAGAAAAATAGGGAGTGGAGAGAGAGGGAGAGAGAAAAAGGGAGAGAAGGAAGGAGGGAGGGGAGAGAGAAAAGAGAGAGAAAAGAGAAGACACAGACACAGAGGAAGAGAAAAGAAGAGAGGGGGAAATATAGAAGAGGAAGAGCGATTGAGAGAGAGGGGAAGAGAGATGTGAGACAGAGAGAGAGAGATGGGGGGGGAATAGAGAGAGGATGAGAGAGGGAAAAATAGAGAGTGGAAGAGAGAGAGAAAAAGAGAAAGGAAGAAAGAGGGGGAAAAGAGAGGAAGATAGGGGAAAAATAGAGAGTGAAAGAGAGGGGGAGAGAGAGAAATATAGTGTAAGAGAGAAGAAAAGACAGAAAAATAGGGAGAGGAAGAGAGAGAAGAAAGGAGGGAGGGCAGAGAGAAAAGAGAGAGAGAGAAGAGAAGAGACAGACACAGAGAGAGGTAATAATAGTGAGTGAGTGAGAGAGAGAGAGTGAAAGTGGGGAGAGAAAGAAAAAGAGAGACAGAGAGGGAGAGAGAGTAGAAGAGAGAGAAGAAAAGAGGGAGAAAATAGGGAGAGGAAGAGAGAGAAGGAGGGAGGGAGTGCGGAGAGAGAAAGAGAGAGAGAAGAAAAGAGACAGACACAGAGGGAGAGAAAGCAAGAGAAAGAGAGGGGGAAATAGACAAGAGGAGGAGAGAGAGGAAGAGTGATGGAGAGAGAGTGGAAGAGAAAAATAATAGTGAGAAGAGAGAGGAAGAAAGAAAGGAAGAGAGGTGGAGAGAAAGATAGGAGAAGAGTGATAGGAAGAGAGAGAAAAAGAAAGGAAGAAAGAGGGGAAAAAAGAAAGAGGAAGAGAGGAAAGAAGAGAGAGGGAGAGCAAGAGAGATAGAAAGAGGAAGTGTGAGAGAGAGAAAAGAGAGTGGAAGAAAGAGAGAGAGAGGGAGAGAGAAATATAGTGGAAGAGAGAAAAATAGGGAGGGGAAGAGAGAGAGAGACACAGAGGGAGAGAAGGAAGAGAAAGAGAGGGGGAAATAGAGAAGAGGAGGAGAGAGAGTGGAAGAGAGAGATATTAATAGTGAGAGAGAGAGAGAGAAAGAGGGAGGGAGGGAGGGGAAGAAAGAAAGGAAGAGAGGTGGAGAGAGAGAAAGATAGTTGAAGAGAGAGAGAGAGGGAGAGAGACAAAGAGAAAGTGGGAGAGAGAGAAAAATAGAGAGTGAAAGAAAGAGAGAAAAAGAGAGATGGAGAGAGAGTGAGAGAGAGAAATAGAGTGGAAGAGAAAGAAGAAAAGAGAGAGAAAATAGGGAGAGAAAGAGAGAGAGAAATAGACTGGAAGGGAGAGAGAGAGAAGAGAGAGAAAAATAGAAGAAGAGGAAGAGAGAGAGAGGGAGGGGGAGAGAGAGAAGAAAAGAGAGAGGGGGAATGGAGAAGAGGAGGAGAGAGAGGAAGAGCGGTGGAGAGAGAGTGGAAGAGAGATAATAGAGAGAGAGAGGAAGAAAGGAAGGAAGAGAGGTGGAGAGAGAGGAAGATAGTGGAAGAGAGAGAAAAGAGAAGAAGAAAAGGGGAAAGGAAGAAGAGAGAAAAAGAGAGAGGAAGAGAGAGAGAAAAATAGGGAGTGGAAGAGAGAGGGAGAAAGACAGAAAGAGAAAGCAGGAGAGAGAGAAAAAGAGATAGTGGAAGAAAGAGCGACAGAGAGAGGGAGAGAGAGAAATAGAGTGGAAGAGAGAGAACAAAAGAGAGAGAAAACTAGGGAGAGGAAGAGAGAAGGAGTGTGGGAGGGAGGAGAGAGAGAAGAGACAGGCACAGTGGGAAAGAAAGGAAGAAAAAGAGCAGGGGAAATAGAGAAGAGGAGGAGAGAGAGGAAGAGCTATGGAGAGAAAGTGGAAGAGAGATATTAATAGTGAGAGAATGAGAGAGAGAGAGAGAGAGAGAGAGAGAGAGAGAGAGAGAGAGAGAGAGAGAGAGAGAGAGGAAGAAAGAAAGGAAGAGAGGTGGAGAGAGAGAAAATTAGTGGAAGAGAGAGAGGAAGAGAGAAAAAACAGAAAGGAAGAAAGAGGGGGAAAAAAATAGAGAGAGAGAAAAGAGAGGGAGAAAAAATAGAGCGTGTAAAAGAGTGGGAGAGGGAGAAAAAGAGAGAGTGGAAGAAAGAGAGACAAAGAGAGGGAGAGAGATACAGTGGAAGAGAGAGAAGAAAAGAGAGAAAACTAGGGAGAGGAAGAGAGAGAGAAAAATAGAGAGTGGAAGGAAGAGAGAGAAGAAGAGAGAGAAAAATAGAAGAGGAGGAAGAGAGAGAAAAAGAGACAGGCACAGAGGAAGACAAAGGAATAGAGAGAGGGGGAAATAGAGAAGTGGAGAGAGACGAAGAGCTCTGGAGAGAGAGTGGAAGAGAGATATTAATAGTGAGAGAGAGAGAGAGGAAAAAAGAAAGGAAGATAGGTGGAGAGAGAGAAACATAGTGGAAGGAAGAAAGGGGAAAAAAAGAGAGGGAAGAGAGAGGGAAAAATAGAGAGTCGAAGAGAGGGAGAAAATCAGATGAAGGGAGAGGGAGAGTGACAGGAAGAGAAAGCGGGAGAGAGAAAAAGAGGGACAGAGAGAGAGGGAGAGAGAGAAATAAAGTGTAAGAGAGAGAAGAAAAGAGAGAAAAAGTAGGGAGAGGAAGAGAGAGGAGGGACGTAGGTGGGTGAGAGAAAAGAGAGAGAGAAAAGAAGAGACAGACACAGAGGGAGAGAAAAGAAGAGAGGGGGAAATATAGAAGAGGCAGAGAGAGAGGAAGAGCGATGGAGAGAGAGTGGAAGAGAGAGATAATAATAGTGAGTGAGAGAGAGAGAAGGAGAGAGAGAGAGAGAGGAAGAAAGAAAGAAAGGGAAAGAGAGAGAGAAAAAGAGAAAGGAAGAAAAGGGAAAAAGAGAGGAAGAGAGAGGGAAAAAATAGAGAGTGGAAGAGAGAGGGAGAAAATCAGAGAGTGGAAAAGAGAGAAGGAGAGAGAGAGAAAGTGGGAGAGAAAGGAAAAGAGAATGGAAGAGAGAAAAAGAGAAACAGAGAGGGAGAGAGAGAGAAGAAAAGAGGGAGGAAAATAGGGAGAGGAAGAGAGAGAAGGAGGGAGGGAGTACAGAGAGAGAAAAGAGAGAGAAGAAAAGAGACAGACACAGAGGGAGAGAAAGGAAGAGAGAGGGGGAAATAGACAAGAGGAGGAGAGAGAGGAAGAGCAATGGAAAGAGAGTGGAAGAGAAAAATAATAGTGAGAGAGAGAGGAAGAAAGAAAGGAAGAGAGGTGGAGAGAGAGAAAGATAATAGAAGAGAGGAAGAGAGAGAAAAAGAGAGGATGAAAGAGGGGAAAAAAGAAAGAGGGAGAGGAAAAATAGAGTGGAAGAGAGAGGGAGAGTGAGAGAGATAGAAAGAGGAAGCGCGAGAGAGAGAAAAAGAGAGAGTGGAAGAAAGAGCGACAAAGAGAGAGGGAGAGAGAAATAGAGTGGAAGAGAGAGAAGAAAAGAGAGAAAATAGGGAGAGGAGGAGAGAAGGAAGGAGGGAGGGGTAGAGAGAGAAGAGAGACACAGAGAGAGAGAGAGAGAGGGGGAAATAGAGAAGAGGATGAGAGAGTGTGGAAGAGAGAGAGATTAGGAGAGAGAGAGAGAGAGAGAGAGAGAGAGAGAGAGAGAGAGAGAGAGAGAGAGAGAGAGAGAGAGAGAGAGAGAGAGAGAGAGAGAGAGAGAGAGAGAGAGAGAGAGAGAGAGAGATAGAGGAGAGGAGAGAGAGAGGGAGAAAATAGAGAGTGGAAGAGAGAGGGAGAAAATAGAGAGTGGAAGAGAGAGAGAGAGAGAGGGAGAGAGACGGAAAGAGAAAGTGGGAGAGAGAGAAAAATAGAGTGAAAGAAAGAGAGAAAAAGAGACGGAGAGAGAGTGAGAAAGAGAAATAGAGACCAGCAGAGAGAGAGAGAAGAAGAGAGAGAAAAATAGAAGAAGAGGAAGAGAGAGGAGAAGAGAGAGGGGGAGAGAGAGAGAAGAAAAGAGACAGACAGGGAGAGAAAGGAAGAGAGAGGGGGGAAATAGAAAAGAGAAGGAGAGAGAGGAAGAGCGATGGAAAGAGAGTGGAAGAGAAAAATAATAGTGAGAGAGAGAGGAAGAAAGAAAGGAAGAGAGGTGGAGAGAGAGAAAGATAGTGGAAGAGATAGAGAAAAAAGAAAGGATGAAAGAGAGGAAAAAAGAGAGGAAGAGAGAAATAGAGAGTGGAAGAGAGAGGGAAATAATAGAGAGTAGAAGAGAGGGAGAGAGAGAAAGAAAGAGTAGAAGAAAGAAAAAAAGACGGGGAGAGAGAGATATCGAGTGGAAGAGAGAGAAGAAGACAGAAAAATAGAGAGTGGAAGGGAGAGAGAGAGGAAGAGAAAAATAGAAGAAGAGGAAGAAACAGAAGGAGGGAGGGAATGGGCAGAGAGAAAAAAGAGAGAGAAGAAAAGAGACAGGCACAGAGGGAGAGAAAGGAAGAGAAAGAGAGGGGGAAATAGAGAAGAGGAGGAGAGAGAGGATGAGCGATGGAGAGAGAGAGTGGAAGAGAGAGATAATAAGAGAGAGAGAGAGAGAGATAGTAAAAGAGTGAGAGGAAGAGAGAAAAAGAGAAAGGAAGAAAAAGGGGAAATAAGAAAGAGGCAGAGAGGGAAAAAATAGAGAGTGGAAGAGACAGGGAGAAAAAGAGAGAGTGGAAAAGAGAGGAGAGGGAAAAAGAGAGAGTGGAAGAAAGAAAGAAAAAGAGAGATGGAGAGAGAGAAATAGAGAGTGGAAGGGAGAGAGAGAAAAATAGAAGGAGAGGAAGAGAGAGAAGGATGGAGGAGAGAGGGAGAGAAGAAATGAGACAGCCACAGAGGGAGAAAAGAAGAGAGAGGGGGAAATAGAAAAGAGGAGGAGAGAGAGGAAGAGTGATGGAGAGAGAGTGGAAGAGAGATAATAGAGAGGAAGAAAGGAAGGAAGAGAGGTGGAGAGAGAACGATAGTGGAAGAGAGAGGAAGAGAGAGAAAAAGAGAAAGGAAGAAAGAGGGGAAATAAAGAGGAAGAGAGAGAAAAAGAAAAAGAGAGAGAGAAAAATAGGGAGTGGAAGAGAGAGGGAGAGAGAGAGAAAGTGGGAGAGAGAGAAGCAAAGAGAGGAAAATAGGGAGAGAAGGAAGGAGGGAGGGGGAGAGAAAAGAGAGAGAGAACAGAAGAGACAGACACAGAGGGAGAGAAAAGAAGAGAGGGGGAAATATAGAAGAGGCAGAGAGAGAGAGCGATGGAGAGAGAGTGGAAGAGAAAAATAATAGTGAGAAAGAGAGAAGAAGAAAGAAAGGAAGAGAGGTGGAGAGAAAGATAGTAGAAGAGAGATAGGAAGAGAGAGAAAAAGAAAGGAAGAAAGAGGGGAAAAAAGGAAGAGAGGGAAGAAGAGAGAGGGAGAGCAAGAGAGATAGAGGAAGCGTGAGAGAGAGAAAAAGAGAGTGGAAGAAAGAGACAGAGAGAGGGAGAGAGATATAGTGGAAGAGAGAAAAATAAGGAGGGGAAGAGAGAGAGAGGGGGAAATAGAGAAGAGGAGGAGAGAGAGTGGAAGAGAGAGATTATTAATAATGAGAGAGAGAGAGGAAGAAAGAAAAGAAGAGAGGTGGAGAGAGAAAGATAGTGGAAGAGAGAAAGGGAGAGAGACAAAGAGAAAGTGGGAGAGAGAGAAAAATGGAGAGTGAAAGAGAGAGAAAAAGAGAGACGGAGAGAGAGTGAGAGAAATAGAGTGGAAGAGAAAGAAAAAAAGAGAGAGAAAATAGGGAGAGAAAGAGAGAGAGAAATAGACTGGAAGGGAGAGAGAGAGAAGAGAGAGAAAAATAGAAGAAGAGGAAGAGAGAGAAAGAGGGAGGGGGAGAGAGAGAGAGAAGAAAAGAGAGAGGGGGAAATGGAGAAGAGGAGGAGAGAGAGGAAGAGCACTGGAGAGAGAGTGGAAGAGAGATAATAGAGAGAGAGGAAGAAAGGAAGGAAGAGAGGTGGAGAGAGAAATATAGTGGAAGAGAGAGAAAAAGAGAAAGGAAGAAAGAGGGGAAATAAAGAGGAAGAGAGAGAAAAAGAAAAAGAGAGGGAGAAAAATAGGGAGTGGAAGAGAGAGGGAGAGAGAGAGAAAGTGGGAGAGAGAAGCAAAGAGAGGAAAATAGGGAGAGAAGGAAGGAGGGAGGGGGAGAGAAAAGAGAGAGAGAACAGAAGAGACAGACACAGAGGGAGAGAAAAGAAGAGAGGGGGAAATATAGAAGAGGTAGAGAGAGAGGAAGAGCAATGGAGAGAGAGTGGAAGAGAGATGTGAGAGAGAGAGGCGGGGGGAAGATAGAGAGAAAAAGAGAAAGGAAGTAAGGGGAAAAAGAGGAAGAGAGGGGGAGAGAGAGAAATAGAGTGTAAGAGAGAGAAGAAAAGAGAGAAAAATAGGGAGAGGAAGAGAGAGAAGGAAGGAGGGAGGGGGGAGAGAGAAGAGAAGAGACAGACACAGAGAGAGATAATAATATTGAGTGAGAGAGAGAGAGAAAGTGGGAGAGAAAGAAAAAGAGATTGGAAGAGAGAAAAAGAGAGACAGAGAGGGAGAGAGAGTAGAAGAGAGAGAAGAAAAGAGAGAGGAAAATAGGGAGAGGAAGAGAGAGAAGGAGGGAGGGAGTGTGGAGAGAGAAAAGAGAGAGAGAAGAAAAGAGACAGACACAGAGGGAGAGAAAGCAAGAGAAAGAGAGGGGGAAATAGACAAGAGGAGGAGAGAGAGGAAGAGTGATGGAGAGAGTGGAAGAGAAAAATAATAGTGAGAAAGAGAGAGGAAGAAAGAAAGGAAGAGAGGTGGAGAGAAAGATAGTAGAAGAGAGATAGGAAGAGAGAGAAAAAGAAAGGAAGAAAGAGGGGAAAAAAGGAAGAGAGGGAAGAAGAGAGAGGGAGAGCAAGAGAGATAGAGGAAGCGTGAGAGAGAGAAAAAGAGAGTGGAAGAAAGAGACAGAGAGAGGGAGAGAGATATAGTGGAAGAGAGAAAAATAGGGAAGGGAAGAGAGAGAGAGACACAGAGGGAGAGAAAGGAAGAGAAAGAGAGGGGGAAATAGAGAAGAGGAGGAGAGAGAGTGGAAGAGAGAGATATTAATAATGAGAGAGAGAGAGGAAGAAAGAAAAGAAGAGAGGTGGAGAGAGAAAGATAGTGGGAGAGAGACAAAGAGAAAGTGGGAGAGAGAGAAAAATGGAGAGTGAAAGAGAGAGAAAAAGAGAGATGGAGAGAGAGAGAAATAGAGTGGAAGAGAAAGAAAAAAAGAGAGAAAATAGGGAGAGAAAGAGAGAGAGAGATAGACTGGAAGGGAGAGAGAGAGAAGAGAGAGAAAAATAGAAGAAGAGGAAGAGAGAGAAAGAGGGAGGGGGGAGAGAGAGAGAAGAAAAGAGAGAGGGGGAAATGGAGAAGAGGAGGAGAGAGAGGAAGAGCACTGGAGAGAGAGTAGAAGAGAGATAATAGAGAGAGGAAGAAAGGAAGGAAGAGAGGTGGAGAGAGAGGAAGATAGTGGAAGAGAGAGAGGAAGAGAGAGAAAAGGAGAAAGGAAGATAGAGGGGAAATAAAGAGGAAGAGAGAGAAAAAGAAAAAGAGAGAGGGAGAAAAATAGGGAGTGGAAGAGAGAGGGAGAGAGAAGAAAGAGAGGAAAATAGGTAGAGAAGGAAGGAGGGAGGGGGAGAGAGAAAAGAGAGAGAAGAGAAGAGACAGACACAGAGGAAGAGAAAAGAAGAGAGGGGGAAATATAGAAGAGGAAGAGCGATTGAGAGAGAGGGGAAGAGAGATGAGAGAGAGAGGGGGGGTGGGGGGGAGGAAAAAGAGGAAGAGAGAGAGGATGAGAGAGGGAAAAATAGAGAGTGGAAGAGAGAGAAAAAGAGAAAGGAAGAAAGAAGGGGAAAAGAGAGGAAGATAGGGGAAAAATAGAGAGTGAAAGAGAGGGGGAGAGAGAGAAATAGAGTATAAGAGAGAGAAGAAAAGAGAGAAAAATAGGGAGAGGAAGAGAGAGAAGGAAGGAGGGAGGGCGGAGAGAAAAGAGAGAGAGGAGAGAAGAGACAGACACAGAGAGAGGTAATAATAGTGAGTGAGAGAGAGAGAGAGTGAAAGTGGGAGAGAAAGAAAAAGAGACAGAGAGGGAGAGAGAGTATAAGAGAGAGAAGAAAAGAGGGAGAAAAATAGGGAGAGGAAGAGAGAATTTGCACTTTGAGAGGTACCTGAAGGGAAAACCAGCTGTTTGCCACTTGGTTCCCTGAATGGAAGAAGAGTGAGAGACAATTGAGAGTGAGAGACAGTTTGGAGCAGGGTCCAGGAAAAGAAGACATGTTAGAGAAGAACATGCTGCAGTAACAAAGAAATAAATGGAGAGAATGGGACAGTGTGAGGTTTGTGAAGGGAGACAGGAATCCTGTTTTGTAGAACGTGGTTAGGATGAAGTGAGGCTGAAATGAACCCACAGGGAGTGCTCGAGCCCTAGAGGACAGTCCTCATGCTACTAATGATTTTAGGAAAACTCCATTCGTTCCTATGCTGTTTAGTGTTTTTAAAAGCAATAGATTTATATTTTGCCAAATGCTTTTTCTACATTTATTGATATAATCATATGATTTGTGTTCGTTTGGTTTTTGATATGGTCAATTGTGCTGATAGCTTTCCCGATATTGAACCAGCCCTGCAATCTTGGTACAAATCTTACTTGGTCATAGTGTATTATCCTGGTATTATAAGTTACTGTTACCTCTTTGCTAATTTTTTACATCAATATTTATTAGGGAAATTTGGCCTCTAATTTTCTTCCTCTGTTTTGGCCTTTCCTACTTTAGCTATCAGCACATATCTGTGGCATAAAAGAAATTTGATAGGACTCCTCCTTCCCCTATTTTTCCATATAGTTTGCATAATATTGGAATTAATTTTTTAAAATATTTGGTAGAATTCACTTTTAAATCTATCTGGCAGATTTTTTCTTAGGGAATTCATTAATGGCTTGTTCAATTTATTTTTCTAAAATGGAACTATTTAAGTAATTATTTCCTTGTCAATGAATCTGAGCGATCTATAATTTTGGAGGTATTTATCCATTTCACTTAGATTATCAGATTTATTGGCCTACAATAAATATAGGACAAAATAACCCCTAATTATTGCTTTAATTTTTTCTTCATTGGTGATAAGATTTTCATTTTTGATCAAGTAACTTAGTTTTCTTTCCTTTTTCTAATAAAATTAACCAAAGGTTTATCTTTTTTTTTTTTTTTTTTTTTTTTTAGAAAACCAACTCTTAGTTTTATTAATTAATTCAATAATTTTCTTTTAATTTTATTAATCTCTCCTTTGATTTTTAAAATTTCTAATTTGATATTTAATTAGAGGTTTTTAATTTGTTCTTTTTAAGTAGCATGCCCAATTCAGTGATCTTCTTTTTCTCTATTTTATTCAAGTAAGCATCTAGAGATTAAAAAAAAATTTGCCCTAATAACTGCTTTGGCTTCTTACCATAAGTTTTGGTATATTGTCTCATTATTATCATTCTCTTGGATGAAATTATCGGTTGTTTCTATGATTTGTTTTTTTACCCACTCATTCTTTAGGATTAGAATATCTAAATTTCAATTCAGTTTTTTTTCTTGCCTTCCTTGGCCCTTTTTGAATGTAATTTTGATTGCATCATGATTTCTTTACTATTTCTGTCTTTCTGCATTTCATTGTGAAGTTTTTATACCCCACTATATGGTCAATTTTTGTATAGGTGCTGTATACCACTGAGCAAAAAAAATAGTATGTTCCTTTCTTTTTTTTTTTAATAATTTTTATTTACCAGATATATGCATGGGTACTTTTATGACATTGACAATTGCTAAACCTTTTGTTCTAATTTTCCCCCTCCTCCACCCCCCCCCCCGCCATGGCAGGTTGACCAATACATGTTAAATATGTTAGAGTATAAATTAAATACAATATATGAATACATGTCCAAACAGTTGTTTTGCTGTACAAAAAGAATCAGACTTTGAAATAGTGTACCTGTGAAGGAAATCCAAAATGCAGGGGAACAAAATTAGAATGATTAGGAATTCTAGGTAGTGGTTCATAATCATCTCCTAGAGTCCTTTTGCTGGTTGTAGCTGGTTCAATTCTTTACTGCTCTATTGGAACTGATTTGGTTCATCTCATTGTTGAAAATGGCCACATCCATCAGAATTGGTCATCATATAGTATTGTTGTTGAAGTATACATATGTTCCTTTCTATTCCCATTCAGTTTTCTCCAAGTATCTATCATACCTAATTTTACTAAAATTCTATGCTCCTCCTTAACTTCTTTCTTATTTATTTTTTGGTTCAATTTATCTAGTTCTGAGAGGGCAAGGTTGAGATCCCCTAATAGTATTGTTTTGCTGTCTATTTCTTCTTGCAGTGCTCTTAACTTCTCCTTTAGGAATTTAAATGCTATACCACTTGGGGCATATATGTTTAGTATTAATATTGTTTCATTATCTGTGGTACCCTTTAGCAAGATACAGTTTCCTTCCATATCTCTTTTGATTAAATCTATTTTTCCTTTTGCTTTATCTGAGATCAGGATTGCTACCTCTGCTTTTTTTTTTTATGTATCTCTGCTTCAAATGTGTTTCTTGTAAACAGCATAGGATTCTGGCTCTTAATCCACTTAATCCACTCTGATATCTGCTTGCATTTTATGGGAGAGTTCATCCCATTCACATTCATAGTTAAAATTACTAATTCTGTATTTCCCACCATCCTATTTTTCCCAAGGTGTGCTTTTCTCTCTCCTTTAACCCTTTTCTTCCTCACTAGTGTTTTGCTTCTGAGAACACCTCCCTCAATCTTCCCTCTTTTTTCAAATCTTCTTAGGAGGATCACTGTTCTGCCCCAGATCATGTTTTTCATCAGTCTACATTCTCCCTGAGGCACAATTTTGCTTTGTTTGTGTTGGGGGGGGGGGAACTAGAGAGCTTGGAATTTTCTGACCTCCACCACCTTCCCAGAATTTTCTCTCTTCTTGAAGATCTTAAAGTACCATATATATTGTATTATTAGAGATTAATTGAGATAAGGACAGATGAAGATAAAAAACCAACAAAGAATAAAAAGGAAGAAAGGATATGCAAGAAAGTGGGGAAAGGAACAGGTAGATCGGCAAGGGGGATTATTGTGAATTTATTTTGTTTGAAATTTATTATATTTTTTTAAAGCAAGAAGTAAGAAATTGAGGTTTGTGATTTCATATGGAATCCACTGTTATTTTGGGTGTTTTAAGTTCAGAATAAAGCTACTTTTGAAAAACAAAGAGGGAGTGAGATACTTTCTCGCAGGCCAGGCCAGCAGGCCCATAGTTGAGAAATGTAAAAGACCAGAACTGGAAGCCAGGGGTGGGACTGGGGCTGGAGGGAAGAAATTCTTTCTTTTTCTGCTTTCCAGAGTAAGGTCAGGGGGACCACAGCAAGAAGAAGAAAAGCTGAGGGAAAGAAAACTTTTTCCCCCTCAAACCAGCCAACAGAATGACAGAGAAACTGATGATTCTTAATCACTCTTCCTCTGATTCTCCCTGCCTCTCCCTGCACGGCCAACAGGACCACAACAAAGAGATGAACAATTGGGGTGAGGGTGAGGGGTGGGAGAGAAGACTTACTTTCTCTTTTCCAGAATGAGGCCACCAGCACCAGAACAGCAAGATGACCAGCTGGAACAGAGGAAAGAGGGAGACAGTGTCTCCCTCTTTCCCTCTTTGCCTCCTTTTCTCTCTCTTTCTCTCTCCTCCTGGATCCAGCCAACAAGAATACAGTAAAGAGAAGTCTAAAAAAAAGATGGGGAATCAGCACCCCTCCTAGGCCTGACCAGAGGGACAGGAGTGAGTGGAAACACTGCTTCTGTCCCTGAAGCCAGCCAGAAGGCCCAAGAAAAGATAAGACAAGGAGGACGTCCGTTTCCATCTTTCCTAATGGAGACAGACGATCGGTGAGGAGGTAAGAGGAAGTGCTTATCTTTCTCCCTCCATCCCTCAACACGGTGATAGAATCCTGGAATGAAGGTAGCAGTGAGACTTTCTTCTTGTGCACAAGATTCATAGAAATAGCTAGAATTATGGGATTGGGGAGACTCACATTAACTCTCTCCCATTGCTATCCTACCCGTTTCCCCATGAATGTTTTCTTCCTAAGCTGAACTGGGCCTGCTCAGGCAATGAGAAAAGTAATAGGGAACTAGATTTCTACCTTGGTCCATCCAAAAGGACAGAAAGGAATGGTTGGGAAAAAACGCATTGTTTCCTTGGGCCTGGCCAGCAAGATTGTTGCAAGGAAACAACCACTTTCCTTGCAAATAGACAGCAGCTTTCTGTTTCTATTTCTTTTCATCTGTCCCAGCCTCTCTGTCTCTGACTCTTCTCCCCACTGGAAAACTTGGCTAGCAAAAGTCTGAGTGAGAGGAAAATACCAAAAGGCAGGAATGGGAAAACCCTCTTTATTTCTGGGCCTTCTCACCATATTTAAAGAAATTATGGAAGGGGGAAAAGTCTCTGATCCATCTCTCTCTTTTCATCATTCCTTTTTCACTGGATCCAGCCAACATGACTATAGTAAAGAGAAGTCCAGAAAAGAGAGAATCAGGAGATGCCCCCCTTGGGTATGAAAAACAAGATGACATGGGTATCATCCATCCCTCTTTATTACTTTTATTCCACCAGGTTGAAGGACAAACCCAACAGATACCCTTTATGTATCCCTGGCCCAAGAAGCAAGACTGCCACAACCAAAAAACAACCAGGAGGGAGGAAGAGAGGAACTTTTCTTTCCTCTCTTGCTCTCTCCAGCATGGAGATGACCAGGGTGTAAGTATTGGGGAGGGAGAGCTAGGGGGAAGATTCTTTTTTTTCAGGGTCAAAACAATGGGACCACAGCAAGAAGATAACTATCAAGAAGAGGAAGATTCTGTGTCTCCATCTCCGTTTCATTCTCTCATTCTCTCCCTGGATCCACGAAGAGGATTGCTAAAACAGGGAGAGAGAGAGAATAAGGAGAGGCGCTCCCCTGAACCTGACAAATGGAACAGGGGTTGATGAAGCTCCTTTTTGTTTCCCTGGTCCGAAAGAGGAGATCAAATGACAAGACCCAACAGAAGACCCTCTCTGTATCTCTGGCCCAGGAAGCAAGACTGCCACAACTGGAAGACAACCAGAAGGGAGGGAGAGAGGAGTTTCCATGTGCTCACTCTCCCTCCCTTGACAGCAAAGATGTGACCAGCACATGAAAATGGGGAGGGGGGGAAAGAGAAAGAATCTATTTTTCAGGGTGACACCAATAGGAAAACCACAAGGAGGAGAAGGGGCAGGAAGAGGAGAAGGGGCTCTAGCTCCTTTTGTGCTCCTCTTCCCCCCCTCTCCAGAAGAGCCAGCTTGCAGAAGCCTGACTGTGAAGGGAGAACCGGAAAACAGGTATGGGGAGACGCTCTTTATTTCTTGGCCTTGTCAACAGTTTGAAAACATGAGGAGGTAAAGAGTCTCTCACCCATATTTCTTTTTTTCTTTCTCATTCACAAAGGTATAGCAGACAGATGAATGATGGAGGAGCTTCTCTTTTCCTGAGTCAGACCAATGGGACAACAGCAAGAAGATGACCTGCTAGAAAAGGAAGACTCTTCTTTCTTTCTCTTTCCCTCTCCCCCTTCCCCCCCCTCATGTTCTTCAGTCTTTGGTCGTGGTCGGTGTTGTTGGTGGTCATCAGTTGTCGTCGGTCATGGTCATCGGTCAGGAATTTTTGGTCATCGTCGGTCATGGTTGAGGGTCGTTGGTCATCAGGGGTCGTTGGTTGTCGTCTGGGGTCGTCATCGTCACTCGTCATCATCGAGGGTCATCAGTAATCGGGGGTTGTCAGTCGGTCGTCGGGGGACCATTGGTCGTCGTTGGGGGATCCATCGGTCACCGTCAGGGATCGTCGGTCGTCGTTGGGGGTCGTCGGTCGTCGTCAGGATCGTCAGTCATCGTTGGGGGTCCATCGTTCATCGTCGGGGATCGTCGGTCGTCGTTGGGATCGTCGGTCGTCGTCGGGGGTCCATCATTCATCGGGGATTGTCAGTCGTCATCAGGATCGTCGGTCGTCGTCGGGGGTCCATCGTTCATCATCGGGCATCGTCGGTCATCGTCGGGGGTCGTCGGTCGTCGTCGGGATCGTCGGTCGTCGTCGGGATCGTCGGTCGTCGTCGGGGGTCGTCGGTCGTCGTCGGGGATCGTCGGTCGTCGTCGGGATCGTCGGTCGTCGTCGGGATCGTCGGTCGTCGTCGGGATCGTCGGTCGTCGTCGGGATCGTCGGTCGTCGTCGGGATCGTCGGTCGTCGTCGGGATCGTCGGTCGTCATCGGGGATCGTCGGTCGTCATCGGGGATCGTCGGTCGTCATCGGGGATCGTCGGTCATCATCGGGGATCGTCGGGGGTCGTCGGTCGTCGTCGGGATCATCGGTCGTCGTCGGGATCGTCGGTCGTCATCGGGGATCGTCGGTCATCATCAGGGATCGTCGGGGGTCGTCGGTCATCGTCGGGATCGTCGGTCATCGTCAGGGGTCCATCGGTCATCGTCGGGGGTCGTCGGTCGTCATCGGGGGTCCATCGTTCGTCGTCGGGATCGTCGGTCGTCGTCGGGGGTCCATCATTCATCGTCGGGGATCATCAGTCGTCGTCAGGGATCGTCGAGGGTCATCGTTGGGGGTCGTCGGTCGTCGTCGGGGATCATCAGTCATCATCAGGGATCGTCGGGGGTCGTCGTCGTGATCGTTGGTCGTCGTCGGGGGTCATCAATCGTCATTGGGGATCGTTGGTCATCGTGGTTGCCAGTGGTCATCGCTCATCGTCCCTCGTCCTTCGAGGTCCTTGGTCATCCTCGCTCGTCCTTGGTCGTCCTCAAGGGCCGTCGGTCATCCTCACTGGTCATCGGTCGTCCTTGCTCGTCCTAGCTCATCTTCATTGGTTGTTGGATGGTCGTTGGTCATCCTCGCTCATCCTTGGTGGTCCTTGGTCATCTTTGGGTGTTGTCAGTCATCCTCACTTGTCCTCAGGGGCCCTCAGTGGTCCTCGGTCGTCCTCAGGGGTCGTCAGTCGTCCTTGTTCGTCCTTGGTGGTCCTTGGGGGTCCTCGGTTGTGCTCGGGTGTCGTTGATCGTCCTTGCTCGTCCTCGGGGGTCATTGGTCGTCCTTGGTGGAGCCAGCTTGCAGAAGCCTGACTGTGAAGGGAGTACCAGAAAACAGGTATGGGGAGGCGCTCTTTATTTCTTGGCCTTGTCAACAGATTGAAAACATGAGGAGGTAAAGAGTCTCTCACCCATATTTCTTTTTCTCTTTGTCATTCACAAAGGTATAGCAGACAGATGAATGATGGAGGAGCTTCTCTTTTCCTGAGTCAGACCAATGGGGCAACAGCAAGAAGATGACCTGCTGGAAAAGGAAGACTCTTCTTTCTTTCTCTCTCTCTCCCCCCCTTCCCCCACCTCCTCCTGTTCTTCAGTCTTTGGTCGTGGTCGGTGTTGGTGGTGGTCATCGGTCGTCGTCATTGGGGGTTGTCGGTCATCGTCATTGGTCGTCGTCAGTCGTGGTCGTCGGTCAGGAATTGTTGGTCATTGTCGGTGGGTCTCAGTGGTCGTCCTCGGTGGTCCTTGGTGACCCTCCAGTCATCCTCAGTTCTCAATCCTCTCTCTTCTCCTTCTCTCACATTCTCATTCTTTCCCTGGACCCAGCCCAGACAATTGTACTAACATGATGTCCAAGGTGGGGAGAGGAAAAATGAGAATAGGGAGATGCCCCCTCTGTACCTGACCCACAGAACAGAAGTTGATATTCTTCTTTGTTTCCCTGGGCCCAAAGAGCCGATAAAAATGATGAGACCTCAATGAGACCCTCTCTGTCTCCTTGGCCTAGGAAGCAAGACTGCTGCTTCAAGAAGACAACAAGGAGGAGGAGGTAAAGAGAAGCTTCTTTCTGCTCTCTTCCTAGCAAAGTTAGTCCCAGCATATGAGAGAGGGGAGAGAGGAGCAAAGGGAAGATTCTCTCTTTTGCAGGATCAGACCAATAGGAGGACAGCAAGGAAGAGAAGGGCTGGAAGAGGAAGATTCACTTCCTTTCTTCCTCTTTCCCCTCGCCAACAAATGAAGTGAGCAGAAGGCTAACCGTGAAGAGTTTACCAGAAGACAGGTATGGGGATACTCTATTCTGAGGCCTTGTCACCAGTTTGGAGGAAATTATTAGGTGATATAGAGTCTCACACGTATATGATTCTTTCTCTCTCCTAGAAGAACTACTGCGGAGAAATGGCCAATGTGTGAGCAAGACTGACGATTCTTCCTCTTGTCCTCATCAGGCCAATAGGACCACAGCAAATGGTATATATATACATATATATATTTTCTCATCATCCCCTTTTCTACATGTTCACTAGCCATCTTTTTAATAAAATGTGTCACTTCTTCCCAAGGTCCCCAGAAAACCTGCTCTCTTTCTGATGGTATGGTCACAGCAAGGACCACAGCAAGGAGATAACCAGCTCAAAGAGGAAGATTCTCAAAGATGGCAGAGGAAAACCAGCAAGTTGCCTGGACGGTTCTCAGTTACTCTCAAAACAACATTCAATCAAGCCTCTAAGCAAATTCTGGAGTTCTTTCACTGAAGGGAAGTGAACTCACAAAAAAGATAAGGTAAAACAGTTTTCCAATTCAAGATATCTTATAAGCATACAGAAGACTTTTTACAGTAGAGGGGAAGGTGGGTGAGGTAGGGGGGAAAGCATGTGAAACTCTCAGGATTGGCTTAAAAAAAAGAAAAAGAAAAAAATTTGCTTAAAGAAGAAATAACATACACAATCAGTTGGGTGTACAATCATACAGCAAAGTAGGAGGGGAATGGGATAAGAGAAGGGGGTAAGAGGACTGATACAAGAAGGAAGGGCAGATTGAGAGAGATAAAAGTCAAAAACAAGAAATTTTTGAGAATGGACATTATGAAAGAAGAGAGAGTAGGTAAAAACAAACAAACAAAAAAATAGAATGGAGGGAAATACCACCTATCAGATTGGCTTGTATTACAGAAAAAGAAAATGGCAAATGTTGGAAGGGATGTGGGAAAATTATAACACTAATACAGTTGTATGAATGAAGTTGTATGTGGTTCAGCCATTCTGGAACTATGCCCAGAGATAAAACCATGCAGATGTGGGCTTTGATTAATCAATACCGCTATTAGGTCTGTATCCCCAAAGAGATTTTAACAAAACAAAAATGTTTGTAACAGCTTTTAGTGGTGGCAAAGAGTTGGAAAGTGAGGAGATGTCCAGCAATTGAAGAATGGCTGAATAAGTTGTTATATATGATTGTGACGGTATATTATTCTGATTTCAGAAATGACAAGCAGGATGCGCTGAAAAGAACAGGAAAAGACTTACGTGAATTTATGCAAAGTGAAAGAGGCAGAACCAGAAAGACATTGTACCCAGTTAACAGCAATATTTTATGATGACCTACTGCAAAGAACTGAACTATTTTCAGCAATACCATGATCCAAAACAGTTCTGAAGGATTTATGGCGAAAAGTAGAGAAAGAACTGAGCCTGATACTTTTTCTTTACTTTATTTTTCTGGAATTATTTTTGTCTGTATTCTCTTTCAAAAACATGTCTTACGTGGAAATGTGTTTTTCGTTATCACACTTGTATGACATTTCAAATTGTTTGCCTTTTCAATGAAAAGAGGGAGGAGGGAAATTTAAAACTCAGAATCTGAAAAAAAGATTGGTAAAATTGTTTTTTAATGTAAATGGGGAAAAAACAAAATATTAAATGATGGAGGCGGTGGAGAAATGAAGAGACAGATTTCAAGAAAAAAAAACAAAAACCTTGAAAGACTTATACAAACTGATGTTGAGTAAAGTGAACAGAACCAGGAGAACATTTTCCACAGAACACCAACACTGTGCGATGATAAGCTAAGATTGACTTAGCTCTTCTGTATAAGACAGTGACCAAAGATGATTCCAAAAGGTTCATAATGAAAAGTGCAATGCACATCCAGAGAAAGAACATATGGAGTCTGAAGACAGATCAAAACATATTATTTTCATGGGGTTTTTTTTTTCAAAATTTTCCCTTTTTTCCTCTCATTTCATGTTAGAACTATTATGGAAATATGTTTGTATTATGGCAGATATATATGATGGCTTATTTATGGATGATGGCAGGAAAGACAAAAGTATTGAACTCAAAATGTTTTTAAAAATAAATGTAAAAATTGTTTTTACATGTAACTGGAAAAAAATAAATTATGATTGAAAAATAGGAATGGCTCTTGTTCATTATCTGTTTTACTTCCTGGACCAGGCCGAGAAGACTATAGTGAAGTAATGACCAAAATACAGACAATCAGAAGGTCCCCTTTTGGGCGAAACAAAGAAAATAGGGTCAACGGAGCCACTTAGTCAGGCAGATAGAACAATAAGACCTAAATGATACTTTGTCCATCTCTCTGATGCAGGAAATAAAACTACTGCCTCCAGAAAGGAAGGAGAGAGGAGTGAACATCTCTTCAGTGTCTGTATCTGTGTGTTTCTCTCCTTACCCCCTAATTCATCTCTTCACATTCCCTACTTTCAGCATGGCCAACTTACATCTAACAACCAGAAGAAAGATGTAAGTAGCCTCCTTTTATATCTTTTTTTTCCCTGTCTCTCTGTGTCTGACTCTTTCTCTCTCTCTCCCTATTTCATTCTTTTATTCCTCTTTTTCTTCCCTACCCAGATGGACCAATCTAGCAGAAACCTGTCTGTGAAGAGAGAACCAGAAAACAGGTATGGGGAGACCCTGTTTACTTTTTGGCCTTGACAACAGCTTATAGATATGAGGAGATTGTCTTTCACCCATATTTCTTTTTCTCACTCCAAAGGTGGATAGCAAACAGATGGCTGAACACTGGAGGAGATTCTCTTTTCCTGATTCAGGCCAATGGGACAACAGCAAAGAGATGACCAGCTGGAAAAGAAAGACTCTTCTAGTCTTTCTTTCCTTCATTCTGTCTTTCTGTAGATCTTTTTTTTTGTTTGTTTGTTTCTTTGTGTGTCTCTCTCCCTGTATCTTTCCAACTTTATCCTCCTCTTCCTCTTGTTTTTCCCCGCTCCCAGCAGGCCCTGCTTACAAAAGACTAAAGGTGATGAATGAACTGAAGAAAGGTATGTGTTGATCCTTTTTATTTTTGAGTGTCTTCACTAGATGGGAGAAAATTATGAGTTGGGACAGAATTGGTCATTGGTACCTCTCTCCATTTCTTTGATAGCTACTGCAAAAAGATGACCATTGTGTGAGCAAGAAAAATGATTGTCATCCCAGGCCAGGCAGTAGAACCACAACCAGGAAAGAAAGGATTGAAGTGAAATATTGTTGACCTTCTCTTTCTGCCTCTATTGCTTTCATACCCCAGCACGCCCAGCTTGCTGAAGTCTAACTGCGAAGAATATAGCAGAAGAAAGGTATCTGGAGCCCTCATTTATTTTTTATCTTATTCAAAAAATTTCTGGAATTGATGAAATGAGACAGAGGCTCTTACACATATTTCTACCTTTCTCCCTTCTTTTATTCTAGCCTACCATATGAGGACAGCAAAATAATGGCCATGGAGTAAATGAGAGAATATCCTTCCTCCAAGGAGAGGACTGGCTCAAAATTTAAAATTTTCTTTGTCTTTGCCTCTATTTCTGTCTGTTTGTCTTACTGTGTCTCTCTGTCTCTCTCTTTCTCTCTGTTCTTCTTTCTCCATCTCTCCCACCTCATCCTCTTCTTCCTCAAATACTTCTTCTCAGCAAGCCCTGATTACAAAATAGTAGAAAAGGACTAAAGGAAAGGTATGTATAAATTTTTTATTTTTGAGCATATTTGCTAGAAAATAGGACAATATGAGTTGGGCCAGAGTCATTCACTTATATCTTTATCTCTGTATGTCTCTTGCTTAGGTACCACAAAGCAATGACCATTGTCTGAGCAAGAAAAATGAGTTTTTCTTTCATCCCAGTCCAGCCAGTAGAAGCACAAGCAAAAAAGAGAATTGAAGTGAAATATTATTATTCTTCACCTTGTCGTGATGCCTTTCTGTCTCTACTTCTTTCCTACTTTCAGGAAGCCCAGCTAGCAGAAACCTACCTGGGAAGGACGTACCAGAAGTTTTGTGTCTGGAGACCCCCTTCATTGTTTGCTACAAGAGATGTCCGGGAGTTATGAGGTGGGAAAGCTTCTCCCTTACACATCCCTAGGTTTTCCACTTCATTTATTCCGGTCTAGGAGCAAAAGGAAGACCAGGATATGAAGGAGAGAGATGGCCCTTCCTCATTTGCAGGGTCCGACAGATAGGACTAAAGCAAGGACGCGGTGAGTGTCTAAAAAGGAAGATTCTCCCCCTCTCTCTCCTTCTCTCCCAGGACCCAGTCAACAAGATTGTGTCAAAATGATACTCAAAACTAGGGAGGCACAGAGGGAACAGGGGCTGCCTGACTGGGCCTGAAAAACAGTCCCTCTCTCTTTTCCTGGTCCAAAGAGCAGATCACATGACCAATGAGACCCTTTCCATCTCCTTGGCCCTGGAAGACATAGCACTTGCTGTGATCATCATGAAGTGGTGAGTCTAAACCAATGACATGATCAACTTAACGTTGATGATTCTCCTTTTCTTTCTTTCTCTTTTTATTGCCCAGCAGGCCCAAGTACTAGAAGCCTGAGTGTGAATAAAGGACCAGAAGTGAGGTTTGGGGAATCCCTCTTTATATCTGGGCCTTGTCCCTAAATTGGAGGAAATGAAGAGAGAAAAAAAAGCCTCTCGCCCATCTTTCTCTCACTCTCTCTCACAGAAAACTACAGCACAGATAAGACTAATGTGTCCGCAAGGGCAAAAGCTCTTTTCTCTTTTCTTTTTTTCCCTTAGTGTTGAGCCTACAGGACAACAGTGAGGAGATAATCAAACAGAAGAGGAACTCTGTCTCTGTCTCTCTCTTTCCACCCCCCAGCTCTCCTTGAACCAAAAGGACTGTAGTAAAATGGTGTCCAGCAGAGGCCAAGAGTGAGAGTGAGGAGATGCCCCCCTGAACCTTCTTGGCAGGGGTGAGTACAACCCCTCATTGTGTATCTATTCCCAGACAACAGATGATAGTATAAGATCAGATTGAGAATTTTCCGTCTCCACAACCAAGGAGCAAGCCTGCTGCTGGCTGCTGCAAAAAGATAACAAAAGGGAAGTAGGAACTTAAGTTTCATTTTTCTCTCCCTGTCCAGCAGAGAGATGACTGGTATTTGTGTTCAGAGAGGATTTTCTCCTTTGCAAGGGCAAACCAAAAAGACTACAGGAAGGAGTTAATGGGCTGCAAGAGGAAGATTTTCTTTCTCTCTCCTCTTCCCTTTAACTTCTTGACTTAATATTTTCACATCTTTTTTTTTTCCCACAAACTTCTTATTCATATCATTCTGAAAGAACGAGATACTTCAAGAGCTGAATCTCTTACATATGACAAATTCTAGCATTAACTGAATTCTTGGTTAAGCTATGAAATAACTACAAATTCAGTTCCAAACTACTAGGTCTTGCCACTTGCAGCTTATTCCGGTAATTTAGATGCTTTAATATTAATCTCATAATCTAGTAGATCCGGTGTTACAATGGCAAACTTTCACTTTGTCTACCCAGAAAATAGAAACGTGCTATGAATTTTAAGCAGAGATGTGGATCTAACATCTTCAGGAGTGGTTCTTAAGGCCTATACCACTATAAATAGCCTAGCAGGTGGACAGATTTCTTGCATGGCAAAATGAATTATGGAGAGTCCAACCTTAGTATTTGCAAAGTAACTTCTCTACCTTATGCCCTGGGACAAATATTCACTAGCTTTAGATCTCACTGACTGCTGGTGTTTTTCATAAAGCACCTATTTAAGATTGGTCCAAGGACACAGCAAACCTAAAAATGAAAGTCTCAGCAATTACAGTAGGTCTGGACACAATTGTTATCAATAAAATATTGTGCAATAAATTAGTTTGCAAGTGAAATTTATCAGACCTTCTTAAAATCATATAAAAGATCTTTACCTAAAAATGTACACAAGATTTTTACTTAAGCATTTCTTCCTAAAAATGTTTTTCTTAAAAACAGCTCAAATTTTATTCTGATGTTAAAACGATAATCGCAAAACTCTCATGAAATAAATTAGCTGTAAACTTCTAAACTTGGATGTCTCTTATTCAACTTTAAAATAAAAATAAATCTTGAAAATTAGAATTTATCAAAACTAAGTTGGTGTAAAATGGCTTTGAGTATCATAAATGAATCCCCAAAGTACAATAAAAACAAAAAAAAATCATCACAGATTCCTAAATAGCACCCTCCTTGAGTCAAAAGGTATTTGTAACGGGGAGGATATTCAGGTTTTTTAAAGCCTAAAATGATTAAATTAGCAAAGTTTACCTTTAAAATTTTACTTACTAACTTTTTCTTCCTTTTGTCATCTCCTAGAGTACAAATTCAAATCAGTAGAATTTAGGAAAATAATTATATTTTGGAATCCCACATAGTGAATATTTGATAATTCACTTTAATCCCTAGAAAAAACAACACTGGACAGTTGCTATAAACTTCCAGATTAACACACACACACACACACACACCCTACACCCTATTAGATGAAACTTACTCTGCATCATAAGCAGACTTGAAAATTACATCCCCATTTCCTCCAAGTATTATTTGTATCCCATTTATTCAGTAGAAATTCCATATTACAATAAACTCTTGCACAGGGTTGATAAGAATTTGAGACTAGATGGTTCTAAGAATCCTTGTAAGTTTACAAAGGAGGCTTTTATGAAGCGTTTTCTTTGTCCAGTTACAAATTATCTCTTTTAAAAAATACATATGGAAATACTTGATATGTTTTTAACTAAATTATTTGAAATTATTGTCATAATGTTAATAATCTCATAATTTTCATAAGTAGATAGCTAAATATTTTTAGGCAAACCTTCCTTTTAAATACAGGCAAAACTTGGAAGTTTAAGTTCTTGATTACATTGCTTCAGAATATTACAGCACAGGTTCTGCAGGGCTGATTAAGTGATCTGACAGTTTTCAAACTTTAACCTTCTTTTAACAGCACAATCTCTAGTCTAACAACATCCAGAGGTCTAAAAGAAATTACTTTTCTAACTTCATCTGATACAATCATTTGCCAAATTTCCATAGTATAAATATTGAGGAGCCATAATCTGCATTACCCAGGACCTAGCAACTTCCATATTAAAGGACCACAGGGCCTAGAACTACCTAGCAAAACTAAGCATTATCATTCAGGGTGGGGGAGAGAAGGATAGACATTCAATGAAATAGAGAATTTTCAATCATTTCTGATGAAAAGACCAGAGCTAAACAGAAATACGTGACGGGAGAGAATCATAAAAAAGTAAAAAGGGAAGAAAAAATGTTTTTTAAAGGTTAAGATGTTTATTTCCCTACATGGGAAGATAATATTTGTAATTCT
The DNA here is from genome assembly GCF_048593235.1 of Sminthopsis crassicaudata. Lineage (NCBI taxonomy): Eukaryota > Metazoa > Chordata > Mammalia > Dasyuromorphia > Dasyuridae > Sminthopsis > Sminthopsis crassicaudata. Next base: position 3,827,800 of record NC_133623.1, on the reverse strand, counting down.
TGAGAACTACATCTTTGTCAAAGCAGAAGAGGTATATACTTAGAGGGTGTAATTATAAGTTACAAGGTGATGATAGTTAAAAAAAAAAAAAAAGAAAGAAAGAAAGAAATTAGGGGTAGAAAGAATTGTATTGGGAGAAGAGGAAGGGAGATGTAAAATAGGATAAATTACATCACATGAAGAGGCACAAAAAACCTATTACAGTAGAGGGAAAGGGCGGAGTCAGAATTGTTTGAACATTATTCTCATTGGATTTAGCAAAAAAGGGAATAACATGCATCCAGTTAGGTATAGATATCTTCTTCGTGGGGCTTATAGAAGGGAGGACAGATGAATGGAGGCAGTGGTCAGAAGGAAAACAGGTGAGGAGGGACATTATAAAAGGAGAGAGAAAAATATAAATGGAGAAAATAAGATGTAAGAAAAAACACAGTTAATGATTGTAACTTTGAATGAGATGAAGTCTCTCCCTCAAAAAAAAAAAAACAAAAACAAAAACAAACAAACAAAAAAAAAAAAAAAAACAAAAAAAAAAAAACAACCAGAAACTCTCCTTTTGAAGTGGACACACACACACACACACACAAGATAAAAAACTGAAACATTATATTATGCTTCAGATGAAATTTAAAAGAAAAAAAGCAAGGGAAGCAGTCATGATCTCAGGCAAAGCAAAAACAAAAATAGATCTAATTAAAAGAGATAAGGAAAAAAACTCTTTCTAAAAAGTCCAACGGACCAGGGCTTTTAAAACTTTTTCTACTCCTGACCCTCTTTCACCTGAGAAATTTCTACATGGCATATATAAAATATACAGATCAAACATTTATAAACCATAATTTCATAACTCTTCCCCCCCCCATTCAGTTACAAGACCCCATATGGAGTCTTGTAAAGGGGAAGTAAAATGAAGTAAATTACATCACATGAAGAAACATAAAAGATCCATTACAGTAGAGGGAAAGGGAAGGGAAGGAGCATTGTTTGAACTTTACTCTCATTGGATTTGTCTCAGGATAAAAAACAGGAAAAAATTTAGCCTACAAGCTCTCAAAAAGGTAAGGTTTGTTTTCTTTTGTAACAGCTCCTGGCTTCAATATACCCTGGAGGATCTGGAAATATGGATCTCTAAACTTGTAATACTAACTTAACCACCTAATCTATTTTGCTGCCTAGAAAGCAAATGGACTGAATGAAGTTCTACACATCTAGGCCTTCAAGGCCTTATATCAAGATTCTAATTCAAGATAACAGTGTAGGATGGTCATGGTTAAGTTTAGTGGAAGGGAATTGAAGATGGAGAATGAGACTGACCTAGATAATTCTCTATTCTCCCCCACTCCAGGGACACCCCCCCCCTGGCCCTACCAGGAGACCTGGGACCACCTCCCATATCAGGATCTGGACTCTGTTTAACAATATTTCCCAAAATCCCCAGTCTTCTTCCTGTGGTTCCTTCACATGCTGAGCCAGATTCTACAACCTCACAGTCCCTGCCATACAGGGAGTGGGACCTCTTTTCTTCCTCCTGAAGACCCTGATATAGACATCCCTTTTAAACTCTGCCCATTGAGAGAAGTAACAGACTCTCAAGGTTAAACACTCGGGGTATATGTCCCTTTTTCAATGCCAGATCTTTCCCAAATTAAAGAAAGACTTGGGCATTATTCTGAAGGTCCCACTAAGTTTACCGAGGGCTTTAAAACCATCTCCTTTCATTTTGATTTTACTCTAGGAGACGTTAAAATTATCATCTCCTCCTGCTGTACAATAGAAGAGAAAAGAGGAATCTGGGATTTAGCCCAAAAGCCTGGCAATGATATGGACGAATCTTCTTCTTCTGGTAGATACTCCCCAGGAGCTATTGCTGTCCCAGTTGCAGACTCCAGGTGAGATTCCCAAAAGAGAATCAGAGACCAGAAAGGAGGGACCACATGCTGAGTTGCTTCACTGATGCTATGAGGAAAGGGAATTAAGAAGCAGCTTAATTATGAGAAATTTAAGGAAGTTAACCAGAGAGCCAAAGAAATCCCTGCCTTCTTTCAGGGATGATTTACAGAGGCTCTTAAGAAATATGTTGAGGGCAAAATAACTGTATGGACATGTATACATATGTCGTATTTAACTTATACTTTAACATATTTAACATGTATTGGTCATGTATTGGTCAACCTGCCATCTGGGGGGCGGTAGGAGAAAGGGGGGGAAATTGGAACAGAAGGTTTTGCAATTGTCAGTGCTGAAAAATTACCCATGCATATATCTTGTAAATAAAAGGCTATTAAAAAAAAAAAAAGAAAAAAGAAATATGCTGAGGTGGACCCCACACTTAGGAGCCATGTCCTCAGTGTGGCCCAGGATATCTAGAGGAAGCTGTACCAGTTTAGCCATGGGTCCTCAAATTCTCTTGGTCCAGCTTTGGGAAAGAAGTTTGGGAGTTTTTAATGAGAGACCAAGCTGCAGCCAAAGAGCAGGACCTCAGGAGTAGGGCTGGGAACAGAGAACAGGCTCAGATTTTGGTTGCTGCCTTATATGGGACCCAGAGGGAATCTAAACATGGAGGCTTGTATTTTCCATGCCAAAGTCGGAGCCATTGGTCTTGAAACTGTCCTCAAAGGAAGACCCCTGCCCTATGCCCCTGGGAGGGGCACCGGAAAAGAGACTGCCCACAGAGGGGTCAAGCTACTTCTTCCCGTTTCCTGTCTCCGCATCTCCTCAGAACCAGGAATCTCAGGGCCCAGGATTTGGCAAGGCTCCCCCTTACTTCATCACCATGGCCGAACCGTGGGTAATTTTGGATGAAGCAGGTAAGTCCGTTAATTTTCTTGTTGATACAGGAGTCACTTATTCTGTCCTGCTCTAGCACTCCCGCCCCACACACACCGCCCGGCCCAGGTTAGTGGAATAAATGGAAACTTAGGAAATGTTTTGAGACCTTTCCTCTGCCCTGTCATCTAAACACTTTTCTTATATTCTCCCCTTACCCAGCCCCCTTATTGGAGTATGATCTGATGGTAAAATTGGGAATCCAGTTCTCCCTTCTCAGACTTCTGAGAGTACTTTTATACTTTTCTTGAAGCCCTCCAATATTCCACCTGAAATCTGGAAATGAACTGCTCTGGGACCAGAGAATCCCAGTGTGAGCTACTCACTCTGCCCTGGCCATAGTGAGCCTCCAAGATCCTAAAATATTCCCAGACTAGTTCCAATGCCCAATAAAACCTGAGGCCAGAGAGAGACTACAAGCCTTGATTGAAATTTTTCTAACATAAAAGCTTCTGACTCCATGTAAGTCTCCTTGTAAATAGTCCCAGCATCCTGGTTAAAAAGTCAAGTGGGAAGTACCATATGGTATAAGACCTCAGAGCTATTAATGAGGTTTACTCCTATTCATCCGATAGTGCCTAATCCCTGTGCCATCTTTACTCAGATTCCAGAGAATACCCAATAGTTTTCCATCTTTGATCTTAACGATACTTTCTTTTGCATTCCACTCTGTGAGAATTCATAATTTCTTTTCCTTTTAGAATGGGGAACCCAAGCCTACCAAGTGACATAGGTAGTCCTACCCAAGGGCTTCTGGAACAGCCCCCACTTATTTGGGCAGGAAAAGATGTGTAACTAATTGACGGCAGTCTAGTCCCATATGTAGATGATGTTCTTATGTGCTGCTCAACTTGGGAGGCTTCTCTGGTGCTGCCATGCAAGCTCTTAATTCTCTAGGCTCCCTGGGTTATCTGGTATCCTTATCTGGTATTTTACTTTTCCAAATATAAACAGATAGTTTTCAACATCCACTTTTGCAAAACCTTGTTTCAAATTCTTCTCCCTCTTTCCCCGCCTTCCCCCTCCCCAACATAGCAAGCAAGCTGATGTAGGTTAAACAAATGCAATTCTTCTAAATATATTTATTTAAATTTTATTAAATTAAATTTTTTTAAATTTAATTTAATTTAAATTTAATATAAGTATATTTTGTCATGCTATGCAAAAAAAAAAAAAAAAATCAGGAAAAACATGACAGAAAAAAAACAAGCAAACAACAATGACAGCAAAAAGGCGATCCCCATTCAGTCCCCATAGTCCTCTCTCTGGGTGCAGATGGCCCTCTCCAACACAAGTCTATTAAATTTGGCCTGAATCACCTCTTTGCTGAAAAGAGTCACGTCCATCAGAATTGATCATCACAAAATCTTGTTGTGCACAATGTTCTCCTGGTTCTGCTCACCTCACTCAGCATTACTTCATGTTAAGTCTTATCAGGCTTTTCTGGAATCAGTTCACCATTTCTTATAGAACAATAATATTCTATTCCATTCATCTGATATCCTTATCTAAAGCGCACATCACCTGTCAGTCTGTTAAGCATCTGGGCTGTAAACTGGCCCCCATCTCTCTCTTACTCACTTCAGAGAGAAAACAAGCTCTCTTGTCACTTCCTGAACTAGCCACAAAGAAACAGCTGTGTGTGCTTCTAGACATGTCTTGATTTCATAAAGTCTGCAAATTTGATTTTGGGATTATTGCAAAACTTCTTTATGATTCTGTTCATGGAATCCTATTCAAGTCCTGACACATTTCCCCCAGAGCTTTTGAAACTTTGAAAACTAAATTGACTAAATTTGGGGGAAAAAAACTTTTATTCTGTGTGTTGAGGGGGTCAAGCATTAGGAGTTTTAATTCAGTCCCTAAGCCTCATCCCAGGCCTATGGCATACTTCTAGAAACAACTTGATCCAATGATTTCAAAGTGGCCTTCTTTTCTCAGAGCTCTTTCTGCCACGGCCTTTTAAATTGAGGAAGCCTCTAAACTCACTTGGCCAACCTTTGGAGATATTTACTCCCCACCAAATTCAGAGTATTTTGGAAGCTAAAGGCTGTCAGTGGCTGGCTAGTGAAAGGCTTTCTAAATATCTGGCCCTGATCTTACCAGACACTCCTGATTGAACTCTTGGAGTATACCACATCCTCAGTCCAGCCTCCTTGCTTTTCAACATTACAATTGGATGATAGTCACACTTGTGAGGAGATTAGATTCTGTCTACTCTAGTCACCCTGACTTGTGGGACATTCTTTTTAACAACCTAGATGATGGTACACTAATGTGGCCGGCTTTGTTGAAGATGTGGGAAAGGGAAGCAGGCTACTCTGTGATTAGCTTTAATAGCACCTTAAGGCTAAACTATTTCTCCCCCACACCTTCTCGACCTTTGCACAGGGGGCCAAACTCATGAGTGCCCTCACTAGAGCTTTAGAACCGAGCATTAACATCCATAATGACTCCAAATAAGCCTTTCTTGTTTTATATACTCACAGGGCTTTATGGAAAGAAAGGGGATTTTTGACAGCTAAACGTTCCCCCATTATGCATACAAGGAAAATCCTGTAGTTAGTGCAAGCTTACCTAGAAAAGTTTCCATTATATATTGTATATAAATTGTATATATTGCATATAGTATGTGTATATATATATAATATATATATGTGTGTGTATACATATTGTAGATATTGTATATATTGCCTATAGTGTATATATTGCATGTAGTATATATGATATATATATATATATATATTGTAAAGGACATCAAAAGGGGGACTCACTTCAGACTAAGAGAAACAGACTCAGCTGCTGCACATTTGCTCCTAATCATAGCGCCATTGCTTCCCCAACTCCTGACTCTTATATACCTTGCCATTGTTCTCAAGAACAGGCCCTTGCTAAAGAGAGAGCATGTACTTTTTTTCCCCTCTAGATGGTTTCAAAATAATGTCGGGCTGGCTTCTAATCCCAGAAGCAAGTCGCTGGAAACCTCTTTGGCTACACTACACCAGGCTACTCACTTGGGAAAGAACCCCCTCCCGGCCTTTGTAAAATCTATTTTCGTTGGTCACAAGCTAGGAAACACCATCAGTTAGGTTTGTCAAGACTGCCCAGTCTGTGCCAACTGAATCCTGAGGGTTTCATTAACCCCTCTCTATTTTAAAACGTGTTCAGAGGAGATGTAGTATCCAGGAGAAAATCGGCAGATAGATTTTACATAGGCCCCCATGCCGGGGTTCCCACTTCCTTCTGGTTTTTTGTTGATACCTTCACCAGTTGGGTGGAAGACTTTCCTTGTAGGACTGAAAAAGCTCAGGAGGTATCAAAGCTTATACCTTGCTTCGCTCTGCCTAGCTCTCTACAAAGCGATAGTGGTCCAGACTTCACAAATAACTTGAGCAGTGACAGAGGCCCTTTACTCATCATCTTCACTCTGCCTGCCACCCTTAGTCCCCTGGGAAGGTGGAAAAAATGTATTACACCCTCAAGGGAGTCCTTACTAAGGTGGACCTAGAAACTCCCGAGAACTAGGTGAAAAATCTCCCAATCCAACTGCTTAGACTCTGTATCACACCTTGGCAAAGCATTAAGCTTAGCCAATTTGAGTTTCTATATAGGACACCCTTCCTAACACCTGACATGAACAACATCTAGTCACCTAATTCAGAACTCAGCTTAGAGCAGTCTGGCATGCCTTAACAGAATGTACTGACCTCTCCCAAAATCTTTTGACGAGAAACAGGAAAAACTCTGCATCTGTACAACCAGAAGAGTAGGTATACTAGAAATCTTGGAAAACTCAAAAAGGGGAATACTTAGATGTCAACTGGAAAAGACCCTACCAACTTACATTCATTGCTCCAACAGCAGTAAAGCTCTGAGGGGCCTCTCCAGTTGGACTCATAACTCCAGGATGAAACTAATGTCATCTTTGGATTCCCACCCAGATACTCCAGGATATTCCTACAAACCTGTAGAGGGCCTCATACTACTGTCTAGAAAGAATCTAGTTCCCTCAGGCAGATGAGTAGATGGAAAGACGTGAAATTATATACACCTTCCTACTCTTGCATTTTGACACTTGTGTTTGCTCAAACTCCTTGCTAGACTCGACTCCTCTATATACCAAGATATACCTGTCCAGATGTTTGCTCAAGCCTTGCTTGAGTTGAAACCCACCGTTAACATACATTAAGGACCTAAGCCCTTGAACGGACCCGTGAGGCAGGGACAACTCTACGCCCAATCTCAGCAGGAAGAAGTTTCAGAAGATGAGACCTCCGTCCCATATCCCCAGTTTTTGGGTCCCATTTGTTTGAGGGGGGAACAATGGGGTAAATAAGACCCCAACAAAAGAGCAGATCCTTGGTAGTTAGATGGGCCATAGGGAGGGACATTGAGAGGAGATGGCCTTTGTTGAATTTAAGTGGGCCTTTGTCACAATGGACCCTTGTTGAATTTCCAGTTACTATATACAGTTGGAAGACTAAGAGAGAGATGTCAATCCCCAAGATTATTAGTCTCCTATGAAAGTAGCTACTAGTCACCTACTTCTTTGCTAACTCCTTTTTGGAACTTAGCCTGCCAGGCAATGGCATAATAATAAATCTTTTGCCTCTTGGTTGGGAGATGGTGTAAGCCTACAAATTCTTCTGAGATACCTCACAACACTGGCCCAGAACCCCAATATTTTTGGAGTTCAGATCCTGCACTCATTCTTTGCCTCAATATGTCACAGAATTTATTCATTTTAATATGACACTATCCCTTTTAGATACACTCAGTCCTAACCTATTCAGAATAAAAATACCTATTTTTTCCTCTAGTTAAGTTCTTATACACACACAGCTTAATTTATATATAACCCCAAAAACTTGGAAGCAAGGATTATAGCTTTAGAGATTATATCATAGGTTAATGACCCAGATGTCCCTTTCTGGAAACCCTACTACTGCAAAAAATTCAGAATATATTGTCAGTACATTGGAGTCTCATACCACCAAGTTGGATGAAATAAAATCAAATCCAAAATATCCTGAATTTTCCAGGTGGCTCTTTACTATATACACAGGTTTCTCTCTCATCCCAATGTAGACACGGCTTGTCAAAATGCTGCCCCCCCTCCCCGCCCCATGTGAAAGTGAGTTAGAAAGCTACAATAACAATAAACAGATAAGAAAACAATAGACAATAAAAACAGAAACATAGACTCATTATACTCACCCAGAGATGATTGAAGGTTAAAGTCAGAAGTTTTAGATTGAGGAGAGAATCAAAATCTCAGATTTTCTCAGATTTTTTATGAAAGAGCTGTCTTTTTTTCTCTCTAAAGTTCCTTCTTGATTGCCAAGTGTGACAACTACAAAATTCTGAGAGACATAGTTTCTCTGTAGTTTGATTTTATTATTAAGGCCCGCATATTTGTTCATTAATAATAGCAACTTAGCTGTCATCCTTAGACCAAAAATTCCTGAAGGCAATGGGCTCACAGTTCACATGCCCTTGAAAGAGTAGGCATTCCTGGAGGTGGCAATAAGCTCTGGTCCAAAAGAAAATGAATATTCAATTAAATGAGGGTCTTTGGGTTCCATTACTTGGATCACTTTAGGAAAATTGTCAATTTTCATTATTGCTGCTATGACAGAATAAAGAACGCTTCTCAGACCCGTCTGAGAAAACACAATGAGCAGGAAAGTACCGAAAAGCCCCAAAGTAGAATTTCTTTACTATCTGCTCAGATCTCGGCATCCATACAGCTCTAAGATAGGTTTGTCACACTGGTTAATTTCTGGACGAGGAAATAGAGAAGGGTAAAAACTTTGCTTATTATACAATAATTACTTATTAAATGCAAAAAAGAAATATTTTTTTCTCCCAAGACCCTCTTTATTTCTGGGTCTTGTCAACTGATTAAAGGAAATCGAGGGAGAACAGTCTCTCAACCAAATTGCTTTACCTCTCCCACAAAACAAGGTATTGAGGCGATCAATATATGATCAAGAGAGAGGACTCTCATTTTTCAGGAGTAAGGCCAGTAGTATTGAAGAAGGAAGATAGGCTGGAAGAGAGATGTCCCCCCACTTCTGTCTCTTCCCCTCCTCATCCTCTTCCTCCTTCTCTTCTTCCTTCTCTGTTTCTCTCCCTATAGTTTATTCTTTTATTCCTCTTTTTCTTAACCTAACTAGGCCTACCAATCTGGCAGAAGCCTGACTGTGAGGAATACCAGGCAGGTATAAGGAGACCCTCTTCCTTTGCAGACCTTGTCACCAGATTGGAGGAAGTTATGAGCTAGAGTAGAGTCTCTCATCTAAATTTCCCTCTCTCCCACAAACAACAGAGAGATACCAATGTATGAGTATCTACTTCTCTCTATATATATAGTTGGGCCAAGAGAACCACAGGGAAAAAAAGGACCAGGAGTGAAAAATTGTCTCTTTGTCTGTCTCTCTTTCCCTATTTCATTCTTTTATTCCTCTTTCTCTTCCCTACCCAGACGGACCAATTTAGCTGTGAAAAGAGAACCAGAAAACAGGTATGAGGAGACCCTGTTTATTTTTTGGCCTTGTCAACAGCTTGTAAATACAAGGAGATCATCTTTCACCCATATTTCTTTTTCTCATTCACAAAAGTATAGCAAATGGATAAACACTGGAGAAGATTCTCTTTTCCTGAGTCAGGCCAATGGGACAACCACAAGGAGATGAACAGCTGGAAAAGGAAGATCCACTTCTGGTCTTTCTTTCCTTTATTCTGTCTTTCTGTAGATCTTTTTTGTTTCTTTGTGTGTCACTCTCCCTATGTCTTTCCAACTTCATCCTCCTCTTCCTCTTGCTCTTTCCTGCTCCCAACAGGCCCCACTTACAAAAGACTAAATGTGATGAACTAAAGAAAGGTATACTTAGGCTCTTTATTTTTTCAGCATCTTCAGATTGGAGGCAATTATGAGATGTGATAGAGAATCTCACTTATTTCTCTCTTTCCCTTTCTCTTGCTTAGCTACCACAAAGCAATGGCCATTGTCTGAGCAAAGAAAAATCCCAGTCCAACCAGTAGAAGCACAAGCAAAAAAGAGAATTGAAGTGAAATATTATTATTCTTCACCTTGTCTTGATGCCTTTCTGCCTCTACTTCTTTCCTACTTTCAGGAAGCCCAGCTAGCAGAAGCCTACCTGGGAAGGACGTACCAGAAGTTTTGTGTCTGGAGACCCCCTTCATTGTTTGCTACAAGAGATGTCCGGGAGTTATGAGGTGGGAAAGCATCTCCCTTACACATCCCTAGGTTTTCCACTTCATTTATTCCAGTCTAGGAGCAAAGGGACGACTAGGATGTGAAGGAGAGAGATGGCCCTTCCTCATTTGCAGGGTCCAGCAGATAGGACTAAAGCAAGGATGCGGTGAGTGGCTAAAGAGGAAGATTCTCCCCCTCTCTCTTCTTCTCTCCTAGGACCCAGTCAACAAGATTGTGTCAAAATGATACTCAAAACTAGGAGGCACAGAGGGAACAGGGGCTGCCTGCCTGGGCCTAACAAAGAGCACTGGGGTTGATGAAGCCCCTCTTTCTTTTTCTGGTCCAAAGAGCAGATCACATGACCAATGAGACCCTTTCCATCTCCATGGCCCTGGAAGACATAGCACTTGCTGCTTCTAAAAACTCACCAGGAGGAGAGGTAGAGAGCAGCTTCCATATGCCCTTGCTTGCACTATGGGGGGGGTCTCTGGTGGTGTCTGGGGGGGGACTTTCTGTGGGGGCTCTCTCTTTGTAGGGGGGGTCTTTCTCTCTGTCCCTCTCTGTCCTTCTTTCCCCGTCTCTGTATCTGTCTCTTTCTGTCACTGTTTCTCTTTCCCCTTCTTCTTTCTTTCCTCCCACAATGTATAAATCCTAGTAACAAGGTTGTGGCAAATACCTTTGGCTGGTAATACCTTGGCAAGAAGTTGAGACAAGTATCTGGAAAGATAAAAGGAAGATTAAAGATGGAAGATGACCTTCTTTCCATAGACCAAACTAGCAAATCCACTGGGGGAGACTCTCTCTCCCTCCCTTTGCCTTGGCTGTCAAGACTACAATGAGGAGATAAGGTGAGCATCATTTTCTCTCTCTAAGGGTCCATGAATAAGAACCAAAATGAAGAGATAATGTTTTTAAAAGCATGACCATGTCAGAAGACAAAACATTGAAAGGCATTGGGGTAATCCTTTCTCTCCTTCCTCCCCTCCTCGCTAACAGAACCACAGCAAAGAGACAACTAGTGAAACGGGGAATGAGACATGGGTCTACATGTGTGTCCAGGTTTAAAGCCTATAGATTTGGAGTCACCAAATCTAGATCTGGATTCAATACAGCTAGAGGCGTAGGTCTTAAAAGCCCCAAATCTCAGTCTCCCACTGCACATTTTGACATCTGAGCATCTCGAGGTCTAGAGAACGATGAACTAGGCATGGGAACCTAGGAGCTAGATACAGATCCCTAAGGGTCCTAGTTGTGTAGAAATAGAAAGCCTGAGAGCATTTGACCTAAAGATGAAGGGCTGAATCTCAGGCCTTGGATATCTAGAAACCAAAACCCCTTCATTTAGACACAGAGACTTAGGGATCAATGAATTTGAACACTCAGAGACTTAGCCAGGAAAGCCTCCAGAGAGTAAATCCCAAGAATTAAGATAACTAAAGCCTTAGAGATAGACTTGGAGATTTAGAAATTGGCACCTGAGGGGAGGGGGGACTAAATCCCTGTACTTGAATACCTAGATTCTTGGAAGCATCAGAAACTACAGCTCTAGATACATAGAGAACTGGAAACTTCAAGCCTAGGGAAAGAAACAAACTGAGTCGATTCTTTGTATATTGTAGAGATAAACCTTTATCAAAGAAACTAGTACAAAGATGTTTTTTTCCCCTAGTAATTGGTTGGGTACCTTCTCGTTTTAATTGCTTGGGTTTTATTTTTCTATGTGATTTTTAATTTTATATCATCAAAATTAACCTTTTTATCTCTTGTTATTTCTCTGTCCTTTGTTTGAACATGCCATATGATTGAAAGGTAATTTCTTCCTCGCTCCTCTAATTTGTTTATGAGGTTTTTTTTGTCATATGTCCATTTTAATTGTCAATATCCATTTGGAACTCATTTAGACATACAGAGTAAATGTTGGTCTAACCCTACTTTTTGCCAGATGACTTCCCAGTTTTTCTCAGTAGTTTTTGTTAGAGTCCTTACCCCAGGAGTTAGAAGTTAGCTAGACAACCACCTTTGACAGCCAGACCACTCACAAGACCATTATTAACCAGCCCTTATTCTATTTTCTAAGTAGTTTTTTTTTTTCCCGTTGTTGTCCATCTTTCATTTTGAAGAGGACCAATGATATCATGGGGTAATGTCTCAACTTGTACACAAGTTGGATTTAAGTGAGACGGAGTTGCACCAAATCGTCAGCTTTACTCTCTCTTCCAGAGTCCCAGAGGTCCAGTGGATGAGTAGCAATGGACTGGAATGCAGTGGATGACCATGATGTCTTGTGTGATCAAGTTCCAAGTTCTTCACAGTGCCTGCTTCAGCCGTCTTCATGATTGTTGGGATGATTCTCACCTCCCCCTTCCATTAACAGGTACTGGATACATTTAGACTGAAACCTATGACCCCCTTCTTGGTGATATTAGAGACATGTGCACAATGTCTGTGTATTGATCCCACTAAGCTATCTTCTCAAGCCTCAGTATCCCCGCTGTTTAGCAAGATAGGATTGAGGTAGTCCAGCTGCCAAGCTGCCATAGCCTTCATTTGTGCAGTAGACTTCATTCTCCCTAAGTAACTTGCTCAAAAAATGTCAATAAATGAGCAAAAAAAATATTGGGAAGGGAAGCCATACACTAATATTTTTCCCATAACACCAGGTAGGAATACAGTCAGCCACCATTGGGTGTCGCTTGTGCACATCTACTCTCCAGAGGAAGTCAAAAACTTGGATGCTTTTTTTCTGTTCCCCTTGAGTCCCCTGAAGAGTAGAGACCCTTGCTTTACCTTTTCTATGAGAATCTATACCATAATCTCTGAATCCTGGAGCTTCACAGGAAAAGCTCTCTGGAGCCATTTTGCTACTCCCTGGTATGTGGGTAAAGAAAATCAACCTCACAAGGACAGGGTGGATGAGACAGAGATGACTATTTGTCTGAAAAAGTCCTAGTGATTCTGGAAAGTTGTAAATGTGATGTGAGCCAGTAGCTCCCAAAGGGAATCCAGTCTGGGAAAAGGGAGGCATGAGTCCCACTGGCCTCCAGCCTCCTCAGACCTCACCTGCATTGTTTACTTCTGGGACACCCCCCCCCTTGCCATGTCCAGAGGGCCCTAGAGTCCATGGCATGTAAAGACTCGATGAAAGAACTGGGGCTATTTCACCTGGAAAGTTGAGTTGGGCAATAAGCCTCTTTCTTTCTTTCAATTATCACTTTTTATTTTCAAAACAAATGCATGGATAATTTTCAACATTCACCCTTTTAAAACCTTGTGTTTCAATTTTTCCCTCCCTCCTCCCACCCCTCCCCTAGATGGCGAGTAATCCAATATATGTTAAGCATGCAGTTCTTCTGTACACGTTTCCACAACTAGCTTGCTGCCCAAGAAAAATCAGATCAAAAAGGAAAAAAAATGAGAAAAAAACAAAATGCAAGCAAACAACAACAAAAAGAGTGAGAATGTTATGTTGTGGTCCACACTCAGTTCCCACAGTCCTCTCTCTGGATGCTGATGGCTCTCTCCAACACAAGGTCATTGGAACTGGATTGAATCACCTCCCTGTTTGAAAAGAGCCACGTCCATCAGAATTGATCATTGTATAATCTTGTGGCGGTGTACAATGATCTCCTGGTTCTGCTCATTTCACTCGGCATCAGTTCATAGAAGTCTCTTCAGGCTTCTCTGAAATCCTCCTGTCAGTCATTTGTTATAGGATAAGAATATTCCATCACATTCATATACCATCATTTATTCAGACATTCCCCAACTGATGGGCGACCACTCAGCTTCCTGTTTCTGGCCACTACAAAAAGGGCTGCCATAAACAGTTTTGCACAGTAGACCTCTTATCTATTGGTCTTTTGGGTGGCTGCCACGTAGGTTGGAGCTCCGTAGATCTTCTCCACCAGCGCTCCCAATCCCCCTGGAGAAAGGAAGACTCACAAGAGGCGTCCACATATTCGTGCAAAGGAAGGTTAGAGTTACTCTGTTTTGCACAGGAGGATCGGGCAGAAATTGTGAAGAGGCCACTTTGGCCTGAATACCAGGACCAAGGTCATTGAGTGGAATGAACTTCCCCTTCCTAAGGATGTCTCTAAGCAGGGGCCAGACGACCACTTACCAGGTATGTTCAAGGGGGATTATTTTATGTGTAAACTGAAATAGCTGAACGATCAAGTAGGGAGAGCCCTTACAATTCTCCAAATCTGTGTTCTAGCCCATGGGCCTCTTATTTCGCCGAACCTGAGGTCTCTACACAGTCTGAAAAGTGTTCAGTGTCAACTCATCTTAAGGCTAAGATCTTCCGTTTGTGGACAGGACAAAATGGTTTGGTTTTTTGTTGTTATTTAAGAGTTTTTAAGCCCTAGCATGTGATTGATTTTGAGTACTATTTTTAATTGCCTTTCAGGAACTGACAAATATCCATTTCCAACTTTTCTAAAAGTGTCTTACAGTCTTTAACTTTCTTAGCTCTTTGTTAGATATGTCTAGGCCTCAAAGGTTAAAGTTTTGCTTTCTTTTTCTCTCTGTAATTCAGTGTGATTTTCCTTTGAGGCCCCAGATGCAATACCCTTTAGTACATATTGAGTATTGCTAGTTTATTGGCTGTGGCCTTTTTAAGCACAGTGGAGTTTCCCTAATTAATCTCTCTGAACGGTTCCTATTTTTATTGCTGCCTTGTCTGAGCTCGGAATTGATGGTACTTTGAATGACATCGAGAAACAAAAGGCCATGTTTTTCACATCAGTATTTCTTTGCTGATGTTGTCTGGCATAGATTTGAAAGGATGAAAGTGTGGGGTCGCCTAGAGGGTAGTGTCCGGTGGGTGAGAGAAGCGTCAAAGTGCCAGCCTGTTGCCCAAACTACAGTGTCACTGGGAAAAGTTTAACAAACTCAAGACCGTAGAATCCAACCTAGAGAATGGACGTTTGGAGCTTAAGACGATTTGCTAGCTACCCTATTTGAGTCTGATACAGAAGTAGACCAGATGTGCCAGAAATGGTGTCATTGGGGGCTGGATAGCTAGAAAGGGAGGTAGATAGATCACCAGCAAGAAAGAAGTTAAGATCATTGGAATACATACCGTGTGCAAAATGTATATCAGTGATAAAACACTCCTTTACGCCTGCCAAAAGACAGTTTCAAATGGGGTCACAAAGAGGGAAGTACAGCTGAAAAATGGCAGAGCGAATGTGCTAGTCGCTCAGCCAAGCAGCGGGGATAAAACGAGCTCGAATCGGGCCCTGCTCTCGAGGAGCTCATGATGAAATGACCCTCAAAGAAGGGGCAGTGGAGAAACGGTCCAAACTTTAGCAAGCTCAAAACAGCTTAAGTCATATTAATAACCCAAAAAGTGAAATTATTCGATCGCAGAAGTAGATTTAAAAGAAACCTGATGGGACATAGCCCTTGTTCATATTTTTAAAATTAAAAAAAAAAAAAAAAAGATGGGAATAAAAGGACTTTCCTTATTGTGATCAGCTTTTCCCTCTTCTTCACTATTGAGAAAATAAATGGATGGAAGGTGCTTTGCCAACCCTCCAGAAGTGTGAAAATGTTGGGTGGGGTTACTTGTGTGTGTCAAGTTCTACAAATACGCACTATGGCAATTGGGAAAGAAAAATCAATAGAGGGAAGATGCATATGGTTTAGGCCTGCTCTTAAACTCAAAAGCACACAGGCTTGGGAAACCAGGGGTTGTCATTGGTTATGTCTGACCATGGTTTTGCTCGTTTGGTTAAACGTGATCCCCACCCTGGAACCTGATTCAGTTGTGCTGGGAGCCCCCCCTGCAGTAGAGAACGTCAAATGTTTAAGAGAAACAGTCTTTAGTTCCATAAAATAGTCAGTTACAACAGCAGCCATCCGAAAGAGGTTTACATACGCAGCTGTGGCCTGTGTTTCAGAGGTTCAGTGACAAAAATTGGGTCAGGATGTGATTTTTGTTGGTTTTTCAAATGCTCAAAGTCATCAATTGTTTTTTCTGAAGGGGGGGGGGAAGGATGCAATTTAATGTGCTTTATGCTAAAGTGGCAGACCATGGAACAGGAGATGAATGTTGTGTGTGGGGGGGTCGGTTTAGGCTTCCTAAGTGCCCAGCAGTCCCAAAGCAGGCAGTGGGCGCTGAGCTGCTGCCCTTGTCCTCACTGGTGGCTTCCAGCCAATGTGGAAGCACCATGTGGGACCTGATGTTGACATGGAGACCCTGTCAGACCCCAAGTTGTTCACAGATTCCGAGAACTGGTCTGTTCTAGGACTCTGATCCACATCTGTGTCTGGGTGTTGAGACTCAGTTTCCCTGGATTGTAATGCCTCAGTTTCCCTGGTTTGTTCTGCCTGTTTCCCTGAACTATAATGCCTCAGTTTCCCTGGCTTGTTCTGCCTCAGTTTCCCTGGTTTTGTTCTGCCTGTTTCCCTGGACTGTAATGCCTCAGTTTCTCTGGATTGTTTCTGCCTCGGTTTCTCAGGATTGTTCTGCCTCAGTTTCCCTGGATTGTAATGCCTCAGTTTCCCTGGCTTGTTCTGCCTCAGTTTCCCTGACTTGTTCTGCCTGTTTCCCTGAACTATAATGCCTCAGTTTCCGTGGATTGTAATGCCTCAGTTTCCCTGGTTTGTTCTGCCTGTTTCCCTGAACTATAATGCCTCAGTTTCCCTGGATTGTAATGCCTCGGTTTCCCTGGCTTGTTCTG